>NW_023494955.1:0-639 GCF_904425465.1 Colossoma macropomum
AACATTTTTCATGTCTTGTGGTTTCTGTGTGAGTGTTTTGTTTTCAGGTGCAGGGCGCTGTCGTCTGTAACCAAGCCCCTAAATGTTGACCAGTGGAGCGCTGAGGGGAACATCACATCCCTCATCACCACAATGGAAGTCTATATCCTCCTTATTTTGTCTTTTTAGGTTTTAAATATTACAAACCCCCAGATTTTATTAAACATGCTAGGATATTTTCTTTTTTCTTTCCACTGTTTTCTGTGCAGGGATCCGGTGAAGCGTCCTTCCTGGATTCAGGATTTCAGACAGCAGAAGGACCTGGACTTCACGAAGACACCATTCCTCCTGGATTAGAGACTGCAGAGGGACCAGAAGTTCACTAAGACACCTGCACCTTCTGCGTTCAGCAGCCTACGTCGACCACCGCCAGGATTTGATCGGCTACAGGATTCGTTAGACTGTGTTTTGTACATCCTTTAGATTTAATTATTAGATTCATGTTTTCATATTTCTTACTTCTTAACATTTTTTGCATGTCTGTGTGTTTCTGTGTGAGTGTTGTGTGTTTTCAGGTGCAGGCGCTGTCGTCTGTAACCAGAGCCCCTAAATGTTGACCAGTGGAGCGCTGAGGTCGAACATCAATCCACTCATCACCAC
>NW_023494956.1:0-67957 GCF_904425465.1 Colossoma macropomum
GTTGGTCTGAGTTCAGTCTGAAAGATCAGTTTGAAGCGTCATTCAGCTGGATTTTCTGCAGCACAAATAACCTTCCCAGAATGCAAGACGCCAAGAATCTCATGGACTTATTGATCTTACACACCAGTTTTGCATATATTTGCATATTGATGAGCAAGCAACCAATCAGAGAAGCCAATTAAATAAAAAAAATTAAAATGAGTCTTTATAAGGCTTGTGATGTGAACGCTGTTCTCGACGACGGTGAAGACGAGAAAAAACACTAATAAACAGGTATTTCTACCACGAACGAGAAGCCTAGACACATAGAGTAAGTACCAGCATCGCAACAGGGATCAGTTTTTTCAAAAATGTTTGTTGCGTTTAGATCAGCGGGAGGGGAGCCGCGGCGGTGGCGGTAGAGTAAATTTGGGCCGATGCCCCGCCCTTCAGTGTTTAAGAGGCGGTTTCTCAGCCTCACCCATAGTAGGCAGGATTTGAGACGAGCCAGTATTGGTTCAGCCCACCATCTCAAGCACAGCGCCATGGAAACGACGCAACCTGAGCGGCCCAAGTTTATACAAATAAAAGGCACTATGAACAATAACTACTTCAAGACTAGTTGGTTAATTGATGGTAACTTTTATTGATTTCCACACATGGTAATATGCTAATTTCACAAGTTACCATAAAGAAGAAGGCTGGAGCTCCAAGTTAAGATTGACCAATGAAGCAGTTAATTCTCCATTTGATACTATGCTTAGAACTTTTTAAGCAGTAATTCTTTTCTGCAATGACTTGTGCGTTTCTGTTTTTGGTCATTTCAGTGTTATTTTCCAATCATTGCGTAGTTACAGATATTTTTTAGTCTCTATCGCATTACGTTTTCTTATGAACAGTAGTATTTCAGGACTAGTTCTCAAATTGATGGTAACCTCTAGTCATTTCTTAGCATGGTTATATTGTAATTTTGCAAATTTTTGAGTCACCATGAATGAGAATCCTAGGCCACCGAACCAAGATTGACCAACCAAGAAAGGAGTTTGGAGTTTGAAATTTTCGATTTAATTTGTGATTATCATTTTCTGTTTATTTTAATGTCAGAGACACAAAGGTGTTTTTGGAGTAGTGTTTTTTCGGACTCTGTAACGGTCATGGAGATTAAACTCTAGACCATTTTACACAGATGTGCATTTGCTCTTTAACAGTTTTTAAGCATTTTAGTACCAGGCTTCACAGTGATGGTAAACACTTCTGAGGTACCATAGTATCTGTAATCTAGCAGTTCCTTATATTTTACACCGTAACATAACACTCTTACCCAAAAACCACAGATGAAAGTCTTGACAGGGTTTTTTTTAAATACACCATATAAACCAGCACACTGGCTTATTTTAAGGCCATAAGCATTTTTTGACTAACCTTCAATAGTATGGTAAGAGCTAACACAGATGCATCTGATTCAGCCAATCAGGCACTTCTGAAGAAGCTAATTAGCAGCAGTGGGTGTGGCTCATTACAGGAATATCCACTCCACTGATTACTGATCTGTTTCTAGGGAGAGTGTGTAACTGCGCCATCTGCTGGTGATGAGGAAGAACAATGCGGAACTGCGCCGTCTGCTGGTGATGAGGAGGGACAGTGCAGAACTGCGCCATCTGCTGGCAATGAGGAGCAAAACAGTTTTTGACCGCTTTCATTTTTTATACTTTCAACTTGAAACGCTCATTAGCGCCCTCTAGCGATCATTTTCGTGTCGGGCCAAAATGCAGTATTTGCGGTAACAACAACAAAAAAAGCCCAAAAGTACAAAATAAACAAATAGTTTCAAACTGAGATTTTAACATGATTGTCTAACATTACACTATATTATGTAACTGAAATACTTTAGCAGTACTATTTGGAGTAAATATAGTAAATTACATGTACAATACAAATATAGTTCATTTTTTTCTTATCTCACTGGATGAGGGAGTGGCATAACTTTCTGGATGGCCAAATCAAAGTTTGACAGAGCCGGTTTATAAGGAGTCTGGTCTCTTCCAGTTTCGACCTTTAACTCAAAAAATATCACTGCTAAACAGCAGAGGGTGCCCAAGAGCGGGTCCTCAGTGAACGGGGGTGAACGGAGCTAAACGGCTAAAATCGAAAAGTTAAAACTGTTTCAAATCATTTACACAGAACACAGAAGAAAACCTCACCTGTACGTTTCCTTTTCTACAGCAAACAGACGCTGACATTACCGGATACTGAGCGACGACTGGTTAGCATTACTGCTACTTAGCATTTGCTATTTCCCTGAGAGCTCTCTTCCTAAAACAGGAACATAAAAAGTATAGTGTTGTTACAAGTGTTTATTGTAAGGCTAAAAGCATTCAGTCTTCATTTTTTACCGTAAGAGCTCCAGAGCTGGAACTGCCTTTTGGAACCATCGCTTCCATAAATCATCCTGGCACAAGATGTGCCCAAATGTGGGTAGATGCACAACCTGGGGATCTCAAAGACAAATGTCCAAAAAAAAAAGGCACTGTTCTGTAGGCTTTGTGGTTTGCTGGTCTAAATCATGTTTCTACAACCAGAGGGTTGTTGGTTCAAGCCCCACTTTAGGGCTTTCATTTGCATGTCTTAATCTGTGAAGATGGCAAAAACAAAGACAAATGTTAAAAAAAAAGAAGGCTCTCTGTAGGCCCTTTGGCTTGCTGGTATAAATCATGCTTCTACAACCAGAGGGTTGTTGGTTCAAGCCCCACTTTAGGGCTTTCGTTTGCATGTCTTAATCTGTGAAGATGGCAAAAACAAAGACAAATGTTAAAAAAAAGAGGCTCTCTGTAGGCCCTGTGGCATGCTGGTATAAATCATGTTTCTACAACCAGAGGGTTGTTGGTTCAAGCCCCACTTTAGGGCTTTCATTTGCATGTCTTCATCAGTAAAGATGGCAAAAACAAAGACAAATGTTTAAAAAAAAAGAGGACATTTGTGAGATCCTGTGGCTCACTGGTAGATGCCCTGCCTCTACAGTCTGGAGGTTATCGGTTCATATCCCGAGCAGGATCCTCACATCACGGTGGTGGTGAAACACACAGGGTGAAGGGTGTACAATGCATGACATGCGAGGAAGGCCAGAGCGCGCAACCCAAGAACCAGGGGGGAAGGTATACCCGTCTTCCCCCCTGGGGCCCAGGAGAGAGGACAAGAGGGGGTTATGCAGAATTTTGCTGGGAAAAAAAGTTGCACTTAACCCTTTGGGTATGCAAAAATTCTACCTACTTGGACCCTCATTTTACTTCGCAAGCTGACTAAAATGTTTCCCCCCCCTTAATTAACTTACTTTTCTTGTTGTTGTTGTTTTCCCTTCCCTCTCCCTCCTCCTTGGCTTGAACCCACAACCTCCCACATCTGAGGCCAAAGCTGGTCCTACTAAGCCACCAAGCTTCACACACAGCAGCCTTTTTTTGGGGGGTTTGTCTTGAAGATTCCAAGACACACACAAAAATTGGATCCTCTAACGACTCAAAGCCCATGAAGGCCAGAACGTGATTTGACATAGACTGAGATGTTCCTAATGCTTTAACAAGTGGCTGATTGCAAATGCATCCCATGGTTTTCTAACGGGATCTAGACGTGTGCTCTCTGTTGGAAACCCTGAGAAAGTAAAACCGTAAGCGACTGTTTCAGGACTGGTTCTCAGATTGATGGTAACTTCTTTTAGTCGTTCCTTGACATGGCGTTATAATAATTAAGCTAATTTTCTGAGTCGCCACGAACGACGATCCTAGGGCACAGAGCCGAATTTGACCGATTGATCGCTGAGCTCCGTTTAACGGTGCGGCTTTAAATCCAACAAGTACTGATCACCTTCTGCTTGGTTTAATGTCAGAGATAGAAAAATGCTCCTAGGTTTCTGGATAATAGTCATAAACACGAAACCGTTTCAGACAGATGCTCGTTTGCAGTTTCACACTGTGTAAGTATTTTAGTGCTGGTCTTCACATTGAGGGTAAATGCTTCTAAGGCACTATGTTAATTACAACCTAGCTGTTCCTCATATATACACAACCAAAAAAAGAAGCCTTCTCATCTTTTTCTAAGAACACAGTAGTTTTATTTAAGTCTATAAGCATTTTTGATTAGTCTTCTCAATGACGGTAAGAGTTCCAGAGAAGTTTGGAACAGCATGTGAACCGTGGCCCGTAATCTAAAAGAGCCTATGTGTCTGAGCTAAACTCACGTCATCTCACTTTTTATGTATGAAACTGAAGTATATTTAGAAAGGAACCTTTTTATAGAAGAAGGTAAAAACACTCTTAACGTTGAGTATAAGCTGATGTCTGAAGTTCCAAGTATCTAGGAGTTCCCTGTGTGCTCTGTTTGCCGACAGCCTCAGCGCACTAACTCCCGCTCCAGGCCGGCAATTCAGGTGAGCGCTGTTTTTTTCGTGGAGGCTGTTGAGTGGCTGCTGTCTAGCTGCACCGTAAAGACTCGTGTGTGTGAGCGATGCTGTGTGGATGTTTGGAGTACTTCTCCGTTCTAAATTTGGGGGGTTTATAGCGTTGTGCATGCCGCAATAAAAAGGGGGAGCATAATAGTGAAAAGGAAAGCTGATGCAAAAGTGTAGAATAGCCTAATTAGTAACGATAAAGTGAGCTAAATAACACCATGCGAGATTAATGAAGGTTGGGCCCTTATCTTCGTAACGGTAAGACATGTGTATATTGGTCACTGCGTGAAAGTTGGCTTAGAGAAATAGTCAGATTAGGTTAAAAAGGGGGAACGAGAAGTGAAAAGTAAAAGCCCAGGGCCCTGGGGAATTAGATTAAAGGGAAATTGGATTAAGGGGAAATTAGCTTACTGGGAAAAAGAAGAAAGAGAATAAAAGAGGAAAGAGTTAAAGAGAATAAAAGAAGTTAAAGAGAATAGTGATGATATGAGTGAAAAGAGAAATAAGAAAAGGGAAGAGAATAGAGATGATATGAGTTAAAAGAGAAAAGGAGCCGCAGATTAGGACCAAAGCCCTCTGGGAGGCGGTGTTAGACGGGCCTAAAATCCTGGAAAATCACTAGGTGAATTTCTGGGTCAGTTCTAAGGAACTGGGGGTGTGGAAGGAAAGTTCAATTATAAAGTTCCCACTCGAACACTAGTTGACGAACGGTGTCTGAAGCAGCTTTTTATTGAATATTCACACCTCATAAAGGTAGCAAAAATTTAGAAGAAAAAGGGAAAAAAGGAGCGGCAGAAAAAGCATGCTACAGGATCAGTATGAATGAGTCGACTTTCAGATTGAGTGTTGTTCTTTGTCTTCTGTGTCTGTGAGAGCTCGCTGTGTGTTTCTGTGTGAGGGGGAGTGGCCGCCTCTTACTGTGTGTGTGCGGACCTGGGGTTCTGTGTGTGAGTTGCTTGACTTGGCTGTGCTCCAGCTGCGTAAATGGCTTTAAGACTATATAAATGATAATTAAAAAAAAAAAACATATGAGCCTCTAAAGAGGACGGTTTTTAGATGGTTAAAATATCATGAACTTTCCTGGGGGACGTTTTTAGATTTAAGATAAAGTTAAGATTTATGAGCCTCATAAAGAATAAGAGGACTTTTATAAATTAATTTAAAAGCTTCATGAGCCCCCAAGAAGGACGTTTATAAGTTTGGAGATGAGTGGAGAGACCAGTGAGGATGTTTGTGTGTGTGTGGGTGAAGAAATTGTATAAGTATGTGAGGTGTTATTAGAGTGAAATAAACAGAAATTTCTTTATTGATGATAACTGGGTATGTAAAGGAGGAGAACATTTGGTGTAGATAAGAATGACCTAAGTGTTGGCAGATAAAGGGTGTGAATCATATTAGATGGCTTTTTGTGGGGTTAAAAAATACCTAGTGAGTTTATTTGATATTTAATTCTGATTGGTTTCTACGTTTATACACCTATGGGGTGTGTAAGAAGAGGAGAAGGAGAGAGAGGGAGAAAAAAAAGATAGAAAGGAGAAGAAACAGAAAAGAGAAGAATAACAGAAAGAGGGATAAAAAGAGAATGAGGAGAGAAGGAGAGAGAAAAGGAGAGAGAAAAAGAGAGAAAAGTGCATGTGGAGAGAGAGAGAGAGAGAGAGAGAGAGAGAGAGAGAGAGAGAGAGAGGAAGCAGCAGTCCAGTGCTGACACAGAGGGAGGTCTGATGATTTAGGAGGCACAGGGGTCAGCTCATGTTGCAAGGGAGAAGTTAGGAGAAAGATTACAGAGGAAGGTAGAGAAGAGAGGAGATGTTGAAGGGTCAAGAGAGCCAGAAGAAAGGGAACACAGACACCTGGTATGACAACTTTAAAGAAGAAGTAAATACAACTCAGAAACCTAAGCTAAAGATAGAGCTTAGTGTGAATAGTAGTGAGGAGATTTTGGAACCTAGAGAACAGAAGGAGGAAGAGCATGATGCAGATTCATCTGTGACAGCTCAGAGGACTATTTTAGATGTGGAAGAGGGGTTTTTGACTTCGACTGGACACCAGAGGACATGACTGACTAGTAGGGTGTATTACAGAAGAGAGAAACCAAGTGGAAGGCATATGGATTTGATTTCTAGGGGTTACAAATCGCAGACCCAAGGTCAGACAAAAACAATCTAAAAGGGTTGAGGCAAAAACGAGTGAGTCAAAATACAGATGAATAGTCAAAAAGGGGGAAAACACAACACAGGAAATAAAAGTTCAGTAGCTCTAGAAAGAAGCAATACTTTGCACTGAACTGTTCTAAAAGCCCAGGTTTATACTGAAGCTGGTGAGAGGTCACAGGTGTAATAGATCAGTACTCAGGAGTCATGTGATCTCCCAGAGGATTCTGGAAGATGGAGTCCAGGGAATCCTCTGAGCCATAGGGATGCATGACAATCAGTAGGAAAAAATGATAACAGTGATCCCTGATCTGTTGGAAGGAAACAAGGGGGGTTTGTGGTGATAAGGCATATATATGTCTACCGTATGGGTGGATAGGATGCTGTTATATGGCAATGTTGAAGCTGCCGTATGAGGTTTTTACTGTCCAGAAGGGAAAAGTTTCTGATGAGGTTCAATCAGAGGCTATTTCTGGAAGTAGGAAGAAAAGGGAACTAGCACAATTTCATAATCTGGAGTCCTATCATTGGAGGATAAGTCTAGGAGAGAAGGATTATTTCCATGGTATGGTGTGACATTGATAATATTACCTACACCCTACAGGGTTTTGCAAATGAGACTATAAGAGGTTTTGAATACTTGTCAAATACACAAAAGAGTCACAGACTGACGTTGCTGAAACATGACATGGCTCTTGATTATCTTTTGGCCAAACAAGGGGGCTTATGTGTGGCTCTGAACTTAACTGATGATGCTTGTTATACTTTGATTCCTGAGAGTACTGATAAGATGACTAGTGTCATAGATGCATTGAAGCATATAAGGGGGGTGTTTGGCCCATCGGAAGGAGCTGGAGGGCCAGCGAATGCTTGGTTGCAGGAGAAATTAGGACCATTGGGAGCAGCGTTGGTTCAGATTAGGTTGCAGTCCTTATATCATTGAGTGTGATGTTCTGTTGCTGTACATTGGTGTTAACTTTTGCAAAGGCAATGATATTGAGAGGGGTTGGAGTTGTGATGCCTGGAGATCAAGTTCAGATGCCATTATTACATAGGACTGACACAGACGATGACGAAGAAGTGGTGATAGAAGGTGAACTGATGGAGAAATATCCATTCTGAATATCTATTCTTATTATAATCCTAACATTTATTTCTTTTACTATTTAGGGTATTTAGTAGTCTCTTACTATAGAGTGGGATGATAGCAGGGGGAAATGAAAAAGGGGATTTATAACTCGGAATAAGGTGAAAGTATGATACTGTGAATTTCACATTTACTTATAAGGTGTTAATCCATATGTGATGTTTCAATTTGCATCTGTTGTTTTTGCAAAAGATACTGGTTGGTGGTTTTCTTTCTTTCCTTCAAGAACGATGCTGGGGGAAGACCACTGTAAGGGTGGCTGGATCTTCGGGGACCCTGATGTGCATGGACAATAAGATGGGACTGAAGGACTTTGAATAAGGACACAGTGATACAATGCCCAGGAGTCAACACATCATCGACACTGCACTGAGAGTCGACGCTGCTGAGGAGCTGCAGTGTGATACATTTTTATGTCTGCATATATATTTGCATTGCATGGGATTTAGTATATTATATGGTAAGGGGGTTTAAATTGATTGAAGACCGATGCTTTCTGTAAGGGGGTGAGTACATTGGGACCTCAGATGTTTTTTTTCTTTTTTCGGATGCTTAGGGATAAGGGTGTTAGGCAGGGAAGGGTCCATTGGAAGGTCCGATGGGTCGACCAGCCTGAATGTGGACATTGTTTTGATTTTATTTTCTGAGGTTTCCATATGTATTTGCTTAAGTCATATCCATATACAATTTGTCAGAATACCTCATTTTAAAGTGGTCTGGAGTACTTTATGTGGTCGCTTAAGGCAGAGGGGCCGTGAGAGAATTTTTCCTGTCTAGATTGTTTGAGGGACATTTCAGGAATGATAGCTGCCGGACAGGTTTTTTCGCTCTCACACTCCAGAAAGCTGTTGCATTGCTAAGGTTATGCTATAGGAAGAAGGGTTATTTAGTTACAATTACAAATATGTATAAGCTACTTTTTTGGGTTTTTCGAGACTTTGAGGAAGTCTCGAAGGGGGGAATGAAGTATATTTAGAAAGGAACCTTTTTATAGAAGAAGGTAAAAACACTCTTAACGTTGAGTATAAGCTGATGTCTGAAGTTCCAAGTATCTAGGAGTTCCCTGTGTGCTCTGTTTGTGCAGGGGATAGGAATGTGAACCAGGGGGGCCTCTGGGTTTAAAGCCCCTCAATTTAAAGGTCCATTGGGAGTAGGCCTCTCACTTTCTCCCTTCTTCTCTTAGGTCCAAATAGATGAGATCATTTTGAAAAGAACCATATGCTCTGTCTCCTGTTTCAACAACAAGAACCATATATATATGCTGTTGGTCAGTCTGTTCGGGAGAGGACATTTAGAATTGGCACGGATCCTCTCTCAGGTGCTTTATAGTGCTTGATATGATGCTGTTTTACTATGTAATAAACCGTTTGCTAGCAACTCAGTATCGGCGGAGTTTTTCTTCACAACATCTACACACCATCGCCACTAAATAAACAACAAAACGTAGTTATGCAGGAACAGCTTGTTTTGAATTCACTGTTGTTGTGATGTCAGAGCACCGACCTGAAGTTATAAGAAGTGTTTCTGACCAAACAGCCAATCCGAACCGTGCACGTTTACATAGATCGTTCTTTGGAGCTCCGTAACATAAACGGCTCGTTTTAACTTTCTAATATCTAATATTGTCCTACACCCCAACCAAAAATGATTATATCCCCCTAAAATGACAGACTAAATAAATGCCAGCGTGTGAGAACGTGGTGTGTGCATCATTGCTGCCTTCTTGATTTTCTGAAGCAAAGTCATCAGAGGTATCTTTTTCTGTTGAAAACGTGTGGTCACCGGCCCTCTTCTGGGAGATCTACTTTCTGGCAAACAGAGTTTAGTTCCAACCTGTAGATGCATGCTGCCCCCTACCCTCACCTAACACAGCTGCATCTGATTCAGCCTATCAAGGACCTGTGAAGTAGGCTCGGTGACCACTGTGGTAAACTGTTGTGATGGTGGGGAACTCCAGTCCTGGACTTTAGCCCAGCACGAGCTTACCAATGTTGCTGCTCAAACACGACTGATGCTACTCAGCAGTTAGTGACCAGGTTCATTGATCACTAACTTGTTTCTGCACTTTAAGTGTTACTTGCACCTGTAGCCCATGTACATCGAACTAAACCAATAGAGTGAATTTAGTTGATCACTAATAACTTGTAAATCATGACAAAAAAACATACCAAAACTACTTTAAGTCGAGGGTGGTCATACAGCTAAAAGTTCTGCTAATGAAATCTAACAATCTAGTGAACGTTAGCTAGCTGCCTTAACTTTGTGTCAAAATTAGTCAAATTAGCTACAACTAAATATGAAACATCAAGTCAAGTCAGGCTTTTTTGTCATTTCAGCTACTTACAAGTACACAGTGAAATGAACAACATTCCTTCAGGACCAACACAGGAACACAAGTACAGTTCAGTAAATAAATACGAAAGACTTACAGTAAATACAAAACAGAACACAGGCAGTACACGGTACTGAGAGTATGTGGAGCTGTGCAACGCAGAGCTACATACTATGACATATTAGCAGCTTAGAAGAGAGCCTAGCATATATGAGCATAGCAGTCACTGAGGTAGCAATCAGAACAGCAATACACAGCATACAGTATTTGGTTGAAACAGTAATTCTAGCATCAAGTCAAGTTAGCAAGTCAAGTGAAGTAAAATGTGCAAATGCAAGTATTCAGATCTACAATTATATTACGTGAAGTGTTTCTGTGAAATGCAATAACTATATTTAAATACAGTGTTCATGATTTGGAACTGCAAGAAGTGGGAGTGGGGAGTGAGTTAGTCCCATATTGTTATGCGTGTGTGTGTGTGGGTCCGTGTGGGAGTTATGTATATGTGTGTGTGGGTCCGTGTGGGAGTTATGTATATGGGTGTGTGGGTCCGTGGGAGTTGAGGAATCTCATGGCTTTTTGAAAGACGCTGTTGCCCAGTCTGGCTGTGACGGCCCGAACGCTGCGGTACCTTCTTCCAGATGGCAGAGGAGTTCATGTGAGGGGTGTGTGGGGCCAGTCAGTCACAACGCTAGTGGCTTTTCGGATGCAGCGTGTGGTGTAAATATCTGTGATGGAGGAAAGAGAGACCCCGATGATCTTTTCAGCTGTCCTCACTATTCGCTGGAGGGTCTTGCAGTCGAAAGCGGTGCAATTCCCAAACCGGGCTGTAATGCAGCTGCTGAGGATGCTCTCTATGGTGCCTCTATAGAAGGTGGTAAGGATGACGGGTGGGAAATAAGCTTTCCTTAACTTCCGCAGGGAATAGAGACGCTGCTGGGCTTTCTCGGTTATGAAGCTGGTGTTCGGGGTCCAGGTGAGGTTCTCCGCTAGGTTACCCTTTAGCCTAGCACCGACCCCAGCCCTCTTCCCACACTTCTGCCGTTCGGCGGACCCTCCCCGGGCCACCCTCGTCGGGAGACGCAGAGGTCTGCCGGGTGCGAGCGGGCCCCCGTGAGCTTTGTTCCCTTAGCAAACTGAGCTCACGAAGCTTCTGCAGCAGGTCGTCTTTAAGGTTGGTTTGAGCGCTAGAAAGCGCCAGTGAATAACCACATAGCTAACTAAAGTACACCATATTCATCCATTATAACAAGAGAGAAATTACAACGATCCAAAATAACCTTCCGAAATGAGTGTAACAGGTACTCGTCGTTCTTGTATGTGGCGTACGTCTAAAAGTATGGCATACCCTAGAACTGCTGGTCTAGAACTGCGGCTGGCTTTCCTGCTCTGCAGATGGATGATGCTGGTTTGACCACTAGATGGTGCCAGAGAATTGTGTTACTGTGTTACATTCAGTCAGACACTAGAGGGAGCCAGAGGGGTCTACCTTGAAATTACTATGTCAACCACAGGGGCTCTAGATACAATTTAATTGCAGTTCACCAATTGTGCACAAATTCACTTTAACCACACAAAACAATCTGAGCACAGAGCAATTAATCTTTCACAACGTTTTCAATATTGTAATTTTACCACTCTTTAACTGTTCTCCCACTAGTGATTTGCATATGCAGAGCAAATTCCATTATCCAAATCACAAAGTGAAGGGTCAGAGAAAAATAAGTTGTACTTTTCTAAGATGACCATCGCAGGCAGACTGTTTTAGCTATACTCTGTGATTCACTACTCGTCAGATTAACAAAATGGCAATTTTATTTTGCAATTGGCTATTTCAACTAGATGGCACCAGAGGGTGATGTTAATTTGCAGTACACCAATTTAACCACTAGATAGCAAGCAAGTCAGAGAGCAATTTTAATTTGCAATACACAATGCAATATTCTAACCACTAGATGGCGCCAGAGGATCATTTTATTTTGTCATACACTACTTTGAGCACTAGAAAGCGCCAGAGAACGTTGTTATTTTGCAATACACTGAGTCCGGCACTAGAGGTTTCTACCTTGCAATTCACTATGTCGACCACAGGGGCACTAGATACAATTTAACTGCAGTTCACTCAGTGGGCCACAGGGGTGGCCAAGGACTAATTTTCATGTAAACGTCCCAGGTCTGCAATTTCTTACTTCGGCCCCCAGATGCAGCCAAAGTTTCACTAGAGACATCAACAAGAGCACCTCAGCTAGAACCCTGAATTGAACCAAATACTGGGAATCACACAGACCCCAGCCCAGTGACGGTTTTAGCACAAGATTTCACTTTAACCACACAAGGCACTTTGAGCGCAGAGCAGTTTCACTTTGCCCAGTTCAGATCAGTTGAAGAATTAAAAATAGCCAAGTTAGCTACAACACTGTGAAAAATAAAGAAAAAAGCAAAGCAGGTAAGCCATTGTTTCAAAAACATAATATTGTGCTTATTATATAGTAATATATGTGAATAAATATATACTAATTTTATGAAAAGCAACACTACAAATGTCACTGTAAACAAAAGTACCTGGGACAAGATGTAAGGCCTTATTAGTGGATAATCAGATGCAGCAGATGGATAGCTGTGGGAAGACAACACATTTAGTAAATGAAAATACTAATTTTAATAATTGAAAAAGACACAGGAATATTTATGTTGACTTAGTGAATTTGTATAAGCGTACAAGCCTCTCAGTCCAGTAAAGACATTGCTTCCAAACCGGAGAAATACCCACATAGGCGGTCAGCGTTTTATTCTAGCCTCTCCTGGGAGTAAAAGCAGAAGTGCTCTCAATAAAATATCAATTTAATGAATATTAAAAGTGAAAGTACTAGATTTTAAATTACATAAGCATCAGAAATTAAAGTACTGTACATAATTATCACAGCTATTATTAGTTATTATTACAGACAATCATGAGAGAGAAAGAAGGTGATTTCAAAACAGACGCCTGCGCTGACTAGCATCGTGTTAAGTGATGGGGGCCATCCTACCCACCCAGAGAGAGCGAGGCCAGTTGTGCTCTCTCGGCCTCCCGGCTACGGACGCCTGTAGCATCACCAGGGATCGAACTCGCGATCTCCTGATGATGGGGGGCAACGCTTAGACGGCGCTAACTTACTGTTTTAACAGTAGTGACGTTATAATTTCATACATTATTTTTTGAGAGCGAACAATAAAAACAGTGACTCGCTAGATTTGCATAGGAAACAAGCGAATTAGCTAGCTAGCTGTTAGCAAGTGATGCTTATTGCCCTGACTGCCCTGAAACAGTATCTACCTGATAGACTGGTGTGATATAAGACAAAACTAAGAGCACTGCTGTCTGGGTCGTCTGGTGGAACACCACCAGAATGTCATCAGAACACCATTAGAACACCATCAGAACTCATTATGAACTCCAGGAGAGCACATTTAGAGCACTGTTAGAATACCTTTAGAACACGATCAGACAACCATCAAAACACCATTAGAGCACAATGAAAAAACAATACAAAATCACCAGAAAAACATTAGAAAATTATTATTACACCAACAAAACACCTTTAGAACACCAAAAGAACACCATTACAAAACCAGCAGATCATCAGAACACTTCTAGAACCCTATGTGATGATGTCAGTGGCCAGGACGCATCACCAAGACTGTCTAACACATTACACTTCATTAGAACACTTCTCTGTCCTCTTACAGGAGCTGGGTGATGTCACAGATATCCTGTAGAGGGGGAGGAAAACCAGAGTAAAACCTGTAAAGAGAAAAAAGAGTTCATCAAAACTATAGCTGAAAGTACTTACCTATATAAAAATGAGAGATGGCCATGTATTGTAAATGTAGCAAATCACTGTTATTTGAAGAAAACTTTATATGTCTAAAATGATAATTTCACAGGAAAAGGTAAAAACCTACTTTATTTTTAATGTAAGTAATTATGGGCCGTTTCTTTCTTCATGGTCAACCAGCATTTCAAAAACAGAAAAATGAAGATATGAGATTGTTTTCCGACAGCAGCGTTATGTATATACGGTAAAGATGGTGAACCACAATACCCTATTAGATCAACCCCAGGATAACATTACGATGAAATTTGGAACAACATCAGAACACAATTACAAACTCTTTAGGACGAATGGAGAACACAGCCAGAACACAGTGAGAGAAGGCACTGAAAATACAACTGCGGCTAGGCACCGCATGTAAACGTGTGCGTCGTCATTGTGAAGCGTTACAGTGCGGTGGAGAGAAGTTCGAAGTGAAATAAAGCCAAATTAAAGACGTTACCACGACATAGATGAATTATAATGAGATGAAAGTCCACCCACCGCTATCCGCCGCATGTAAGCGCCTAATTTGTGATTGTGATGCGTTCGATTGTGCTGGAATGAACTTCGAACGGAAATAAAGCCAAATTAAAGACGTTACCACGACATAGATGAATTATAATGAGATGAAAGTCCACCCACCGCTATCCGCCGCATGTAAGCGCCTAATTTGTGATTGTGATGCGTTCGATTGTGCTGGAATGAAGTTCAAACTGAAATAAAGCCAAATTAAAGACGTTACCACGACATAGATGAATAATAATGAGATGAAAGCCCACCTGCCGCTATCCGCCGCATGTACCCGCCTAATTTGTGATTGTGCTGGAAAGAAGTTCGAACTGAAATAAAGCCAAATTAAAGACGTTACCACGACATAGATGAATAATAATGAGATCAAAGCACCTAATTTGTGATTGTGCTGTAATGAAGTTCGAACTGAAATGAAGCCAAATTAAAGACGTTACCACGACATAGATGAATAATAATGAGATGAAAGCCCCCCTGCCGCAATCCGCCGCATGCAAGCGACTAATTTGTGATTGTTATGCGTTCGATCGTGCTGGAATGAAGTTCGACCTGAAATAAAGCCAAATTAAAGACGTTACCACGAAATACATGAATAATAATGAGATGAAAGTCCACCCACCGCTATCCGCCGCGTGTAAGTGCCTAATTTGTGATTGTTATGCCTTCGATTGTGCTGGAATGAATTTCGAACTGAAATAAAGCCAAATTAAAGACGTTACCACGAAATAGATGAATAATAATGAGATGAAAGTCCACCTGCCGCTATGCGCCGCATGTAAGCGCCTAATTTGTGATGGTGATGCGTTCGATTGTGCTGGAAAGAAGTTCGAAGTGAAATAAAGCCAAATTAAAGACGTTACCACGACATAGATGAATAATAATGAGATCAAAGCGCCTGATTTGTAATTGTGATGCGTTCGATTGTGCTGGAAAGAAGTTCGACCTGAAATAAAGCCAAATTAAAACGTTACCACGACATAGATGAATAATAATGAGATCAAAGCGCCTAATTTGTGATTGTGATGCGTTCGATTGTGCTGGAATGAAGTTCGAACTGAAATAAAGCCAAATTAAAGACGTTACCACGACATAGATGAATAATAATGAGATGAAAGTCCACCCGCCGCTATCCGCCGCATGTAAGCGCCTAATTTGTGATTGCGACGCGTTCGATTGTGCTGGAATGAAGTTTGATCTGAAATGAAGCCAAATTAAAGACGTTACCACGACATAGATGAATAATAATGAGATGAAAGTCCACCCGCCGCTATCCGCCGCATGTAAGCGCCTAATTTGTGATTGTGCTGGAAAGAAGTTCGAACTGAAATGAAGCCAAATTAAAGACGTTACCACGACATAGATGAATAATAATGAGATGAAAGTCGACCTGCCGCTATCCGCCGCATGTAAGCGCAAAATTTGTGATTGTGATGCGTTCGATTGTGCTGGAAAGAAGTTCGAACTGAAAGAAAGCCAAATTAAAGACGTTACCACGACATAGATGAATAATAATGAGATGAAAGACCACCCGCCGCTATCCGCCGCATGTAAGCGCCAAATTTGTGATTGTGATGCGTTCGATTGTGCTGGAATGAAGTTCGAACTGAAAGAAAGCCAAATTAAAGACGTTACCACGACATAGATGAATAATAATGAGATGAAAGCTCGCTTGCCGCTATCCGCCGCATGTAAGCGCCTAATTTGTGATTGTGATGCGTTTGATTGTGCTGGAAAGAAGTTCGAAGTGAAATGAGGCCAAATTAAAGACGTTACCACGACATAGGTGAATAATAATGAGATGAAAGCGCCTAATTTGTGATTGTGATGCGTTCGATTGTGCTGGAATGAAGTTCGAACTGAAATAAAGCCAAATTAAAGACGTTACCACGACATAGGTGAATAATAATGAGATGAAAGTCCACCTGCCGCTACGCGCAGCATGTAAGCGCCTAATTTGTGATTGTGCTGGAATGAAGATCGAACTGAAATAAAGCCAAATTAAAGACGTTACCACGACATAGATGAATAATAATGAGATGAAAGTCCACCCGCCGCTATCCGCCGCATGTAAGCGCTTAATTTGTGATTGTGCTGGAAAGAAGTTCGAACTGAAATAAAGCCAAATTAAAGACGTTACCACGACATAGATGAATAATAATGAGATGAAAGCGACTAATTTGTGATTGTGATGCGTTCGATTGTGCTGGAATGAAGTTCGAAGTGAAATAAAGCCAAATTAAAGACGTTACCACGACATAGATGAATAATAATGAGATGAAAGCGCCTAATTTGTGATTGTGATGCGTTCGATTGTGCTGGAATGAAGATCGAACTGAAATAAAGCCAAATTAAAGACGTTACCACGACATAGATTAATAATAATGAGATCAAAGCGCCTAATTTTTGATTGTGATGCATTCGATTGTGCTGTAATGAAGTTCGAACTGAAATAAAGCCAAATTAAAGACGTTACGACGAAATAGATGAATAATAATGAGATGAAAGTCCGCCCACCGCTATCCGCCACATGTAAGGGCCTCATTTGTGATTGTGATGCGTTCGATTCCGGTGGAACGAAGTTCGAACTGAAATAAAGCCAAATTAAAGACGTTACCACGACATAGATGAATAATAATGAGATGAAGACCACCCGCCGCTATCCGCCGCATGTAAGCGCCTAATTTGTGATTGTGACGTGTTCGATTGTGCTGGAAAGAAGTTCGAACTGAAATAAAGCCAAATTAAAGACGTTACCACGACATAGATGAATAATAATGAGATGAAAGCGCCTAATTTGTGATTGTGATGCGTTCGATTGTGCTGGAATGAAGTTCGAACTGAAATAAAGCCAAATTAAAGACGTTACCACGACATAGATGAATAATAATGAGATCAAAGCCTACCTGCCACTTTCCGCCGCATGTAAGCGCGTAATTTGTGATTGTGCTGGAAAGAAGTTCGAACTGAAATAAAGCCAAATTAAAGACGTTACCACGACATAGATGAATAATAATGAGATGAAGACCACCCGCCGCTATCCGCCGCATGTAAGCGCCTAATTTGTGATTGTGACGTGTTCGATTGTGCTGGAAAGAAGTTCGAAGTGAAATAAAGCAAAATTAAAGACGTTACCACGACATAGATGAATAATAATGAGATCAAAGCGCCTAATTTGTGATTGTGATGCATTCGATTGTGCTGGAATGAAGTTCGAACTGAAATAAAGCGACATAGATGAATAATAATGAGATCAAAGCCCACCCACCGCTATCCGCCGCATGTAAGTGCCTCATTTGTGATTGTGATGCGTTCGATTGTGCTGGAAAGAAGTTCGAACTGAAATAAAGCCAAATTAAAGACGTTACCACGACATAGGTGAATAATAATGAGATGAAAGTCCACCTGCCGCTATCCGCCGCATGTAAGCGCCTAATTTGTGATTGTGCTGGAAAGAAGTTCGAACTGAAATGAAGCCAAATTAAAGACGTTACCACGACATAGATGAATAATAATGAGATCAAAGCGCCTAATTTGTCATTGTGATGCGTTCGATTGTGCTGGAATGACGGTCGAAGTGAAATAAAGCCAAATTAAAGACGTTACCACGACATAGATGAATAATAATGAGATCAAAGCGCCTCATTTGTGATTGCGATGCGTTCGTTTGCGGTGGAATGAAGTTCGAACTGAAATAAAGCCAAATTAAAGACGTTACCACGACATAGATGAATAATAATGAGATGAAAGTCCACCCGCCGCTATCCGCCGCATGTAAGCGCTTAATTTGTGATTGTGCTGGAATGAAGTTCGAATTGAAATAAAGCCAAATTAAAGACGTTACCACGACATAGATGAATAATAATGAGATGAAAGTCCACCTGCCACTTTCCGCCGCATGTAAGCGCCTAATTTGTGATTGTGATGCGTTCGATTGTGCTGGAATGAAGTTCGAACGGAAATAAAGCCAAATTAAAGACGTTACCACGACATAGGTGAATAATAATGAGATGAAAGCCCCCCTGCCGCTATCCGCCACATGTAAGCGCCTAATTTGTGATTGTGGCGCGTTCGATTGTGCTGGAATGAAGTTCGAACTGAAATAAAGCCAAATTAAAGACGTTACCACGACATAGATGAATAATAATGAGATCAAAGCGCCTAATTTGTGATTGTGATGCGTTCGATTGTGCTGGAATGAAGTTTGAACTGAAGTAAAGCCAAATTAAAGACGTTTCCACGACATAGACGAATAATAATGAGTTGAAAGACCACCCGCCGCTATCCGCCGCATGTAAGCGCTTAATTTGTGATTGTTATGCGTTCGATTGTGCTGGAATGAAGTTCGAACTGAAATAAAGCCAAATTAAAGACGTTACCACGACATAGATGAATAATAATGAGATCAAAGCGCCTCATTTGTGATTGCGACGCGTTCGTTTGCGGTGGAATGAAGTTCGAACTGAAATAAAGCCAAATTAAAGACGTTACCACGACATAGATGAATAATAATGAGATGAAAGTCCACCCGCCGCTATCCGCCGCATGTAAGCGCTTAATTTGTGATTGTGCTGGAATGAAGTTCGAACTGACATAAAGCCAAATTAAAGACGTTACCACGACATAGATGATTAATAAGCGCCTAATTTGTGATTTTGATGTGTCCGATTGTGCTGGAATGAAGTTCGAAGTGAAATGAAGCCAAATTAAAGACGTTACCACGACATAGATGAATAATAATGAGTTGAAAATCCACCCGCCGCTATCCGCCGCATGTAAGCGCCTAATTTATGATTGTGACGTGATCGATTGTGCTGGAAAGACGTTCGAACTGAAATAAAGCCAAATTAAAGACGTTACCACGACATAGATGAATAATAATGAGATCAAAGCGCCTAATTTGTGATTGTGATGCGTTCGATTGTGCTGGAATGAAGTTCGAACTGACATAAAGCCAAATTAAAGACGTTACCACGACATAGATGAATAATAGTGAGAACAAAGCGCCTAGTTTGTGATTTTGATGTGTCCGATTGTGCTGGAATGAAGATCGAACTGAAATAAAGCCAAATTAAAGACGTTACCACGACATAGATGAATAATAATGAGATCAAAGCGCCTAATTTGTGATTGTGATGCGTTCGATTGTGCTGGAATGAAGATCGAACTGAAATAAAGCCAAATTAAAGACGTTACCACGACATAGATGAATAATAATGAGATCAAAGCGCCTAATTTGTGATTGTGATGCGTTCGATTGTGCTGGAATGAAGTTCAAACTGAAATAAAGCCAAATTAAAGACGTTACCACGACATGGATGAATAATAATGAGATGAAAGTCCACCTGCCGCTATCCGCCGCATGTAAGCGCCTAATTTGTGATTGTGCTGGAAAGAAGTTCGAACTGAAAGAAAGCCAAATTAAAGACGTTACCACGACATAGATGAATAATAATGAGATGAAAGCCCACCTGCCGCTATCCGCCGCATGTAAGCGCCTAATTTGTGATTGTGCTGGAATGAAGTTCGAACTGACATAAAGCCAAATTAACGACGTTACCACGACATAGATAATTAATAAGCGCCTAATTTGTGATTGTGACGTGATCGATTGTGCTGGAATGAAGTTCGAACTGAAATAAAGCCAAATTAAAGACGTTACCACGACATAGATGAATAATAATGAGATCAAAGCGCCTCATTTGTGATTGCGACGCGTTCGCTTGTGCTGGAATGAAGTTCGAACTGAAATAAAGCCAAATTAAAGACGTTACCACGACATAGATGAATAATAATGAGATGAAAGTCCACCCGCCGCTATCCGCCGCATGTAAGCGCTTAATTTGTGATTGTGCTGGAAAGAAGTTCGAACTGAAATAAAGCCAAATTAAAGACGTTACCACGACATAGATGAATAATAATGAGATGAAAGCGACTAATTTGTGACTGTGATGCGTTCGATTGTGCTGGAATGAAGTTCGAAGTGAAATAAAGCCAAATTAAAGACGTTACCACGACATAGATGAATAATAATGAGATGAAAGCGCCTAATTTGTGATTGTGATGCATTCGATTGTGCTGGAATGAAGTTCGAACTGAAATAAAGCCAAATTAAAGACGTTACCACGACATAGATGAATAATAATGAGATCAAAGCGCCTTATTTTTGATTGTGATGCATTCGATTGTGCTGGAATGAAGTTCGAACTGAAATAAAGCCAAATTAAAGACGTTACCACGATATAGATGAATAACAATGAGATGAAAGTCCACCTTCCGCTATCCGCCACAGGTAAGCGCCTAATTTGTGATTGTGCTGGAATGAAGTTCGAACTGAAATAAAGCCAAATTAAAGACGTTACCACGACATAGATGAATAATAATGAGATGAAAGACCACCCGCCGCTATCCGCCGCATGTAAGCGCCTAATTTGTGATTGTGCTGGAAAGAAGTTCGAAGTGAAATAAAGCCAAATTAAAGACGTTACCACGACATAGATGAATAATGATGAGATGAAAGTCCACCTGCCACTTTCCGCCGCATGTAAGCGCCTAATTTGTGATTGTGATGCGTTCGATTGTGCTGGAATGAAGTTCGAACTGAAATAAAGCCAGATTAAAGACGTTACCACGACATAGATGAATAATAATGAGATCAAAGCGCCTAATTTGTCATTGTGATGCGTTCGATTGTGCTGGAATGAAGTTCGAACTGAAATAAAGCCAGATTAAAGACGTTACCACGACATAGATGAATAATAATGAGTTGAAAGACCACCCGCCGCTATCCGCCGCATGTAAGCGACTAATTTGTGATTGTTATGCGTTCGATTGTGCTGGAAAGAAGGTCGAATTGAAATGAGGCCAAATTAAAGACGTTACCACGACATAGATGAATAATAATGAGATCAAAGCGCCTAATTTGTGATTGTGATGCGTTCGATTGTGCTGGAATGAAGTTTGAACTGAAGTAAAGCCAAATTAAAGACGTTACCACGACATAGACGAATACTAATGAGATCAAAGCCCACCTGCCGCTATCCGCCGCATGTAAGCGACTAATTTGTGATTGTGATGCGTTCGATTGTGCTGGAATGAAGTTTGAACTGAAGTAAAGCCAAATTAAAGACGTTACCACGACATAGATGAATAATAATGAGTTGAAAGACCACCCGCCGCTATCCGCCGCATGTAAGCGACTAATTTGTGATTGTTATGCGTTCGATTGTGCTGGAAAGAAGGTCGAATTGAAATGAGGCCAAATTAAAGACGTTACCACGACATAGATGAATAATAATGAGATCAAAGCGACTAATTTGTGATTGTGATGCGTTCGATTGTGCTGGAATGAAGTTCGAACTGAAAGAAAGCCAAATTAAAGACGTTACCACGACATAGATGAATAATAATAAGATGAAAGTCCACCTGCCGCTATCCGCCGCATGTAAGCGACTAATTTGTGATTGTTATGCGTTCGATTGTGCTGGAAAGAAGGTCGAATTGAAATGAGGCCAAATTAAAGACGTTACCACGACATAGATGAATAATAATGAGATCAAAGCGCCTAATTTGTGATTGTTATGCGTTCGATTGTGCTGGAATGAAGTTCGAAGTGAAATAAAGCCAAATTAAAGACGTTTCCACGACATAGATGAACAATAATGAGATGAAAGTCCACCTGCCGCTATCCGCCACATGTAAGCGCCTAATTTGTGATTGTGCTGGAAAGAAGTTCGAACTGAAAGAAAGCCAAATTAAAGACGTTACCACGACATAGATGAATAATAATGAGTTGAAAATCCTCCCGCCGCTATCCGCCGCATGTAAGCGCCTAATTTGTGATTGTGACGTGATCGATTGTGCTGGAAAGAAGTTCGAACTGAAATAAAGCCAAATTAAAGACGTTACCACGACATAGATGAATAATAATGAGATGAAAGCCCACCTGCCGCTATCCGCCGCATGTAAGCGCCTAATTTGTGATTGTGCTGGAATGAAGTTCGAACCGACATAAAGCCAAATTAAAGACGTTACCACGACATAGATAATTAATAAGCGCCTAATTTGTGATTGTGACGTGATTGATTGTGCTGGAATGAAGTTCGAACTGAAATAAAGCCAAATTAAGGACGTTACCATGACATAGATGATTAATAAGCGCCTAATTTGTGATTGTGATGCGTTCGATTGTGCTGGAAAGAAGTTCGAACTGAAATAAAGCCAAATTAAAGACGTTACCACGACATAGATGAATAATAATGAGATGAAAAGTCCACCCGCCGCTATCCGCCGCATGTAAGCGCCTAATTTGTGATTGTGATCGTTCGATTGTGCTGGAATGAAGTTCGAACTGAAATAAAGCCAAATTAAAGACGTTACCACGACATAGATGAATAATAATGAGATGAAAGCGCCGCTATCGCCCATGTAGCGCCTAATTGTGATGCGTTCGATTGTGCTGGAATGAAGTTCGAACTGAAATAAAGCCAAATTAAAGACGTTACCACGACATAGATGAATAATAATGAGATGAAAGCCCACCTGCCGCTATCCGCCGCATGTAAGCGCCTAATTTGTGATTGTGATGCGTTCGATTGTGCTGGAATGAAGTTCGAACTGAAATAAAGCCAAATTAAAGACGTTACCACGACATAGATGAATAATAATGAGATCAAAGCGCCTAATTTGTGATTGTGATGCGTTCGATTGTGCTGGAATGAAGTTCGAACTGAAATAAAGCCAAATTAAAGACGTTACCACGACATAGATGAATAATAATGAGATGAAAGCCCACCTGCCGCTATCCGCCGCATGTAAGCGCCTAATTTGTGATTGTGATGCGTTCAATTGTGCTGGAAAGAAGTTCGAACTGAAATAAAGCCAAATTAAAGACGTTACCACGACATAGATGAATAATAATGAGATGAAAGCCCCCCTGCCGCTATCCGCCGCATGTAAGCGCCTAATTTGTGATTGTGATGCGTTCGATTGTGCTGGAATGAAGTTCGAACTGAAATAAAGCCAAATTAAAGACGTTACCACGACATAGATGAATAATAATGAGATGAAAGCCCACCCTGCCGCTATCCGCCGCATGTAAGCGCCTAATTTGTGATTGTGATGCGTTCGATTGTGCTGGAATGAAGTTCGAAGTGAAATAAAGCCAAATTAAAGACGTTACCACGACATAGATGAATAATAATGAGATGAAAGCCCACCCGCCGCTATCCGCGCATGTAGCGCCTGATGCGTTCGATTGTGCTGGAATGAAGTTCGAACTGAAATAAAGCCAAATTAAAGACGTTACCACGACATAGATGAATATTAATGAGATCAAAGCGCCTAATTTGTGATTGTGATGCGTTCGATTGTGCTGGAATGAAGTTCGAAGTGAAATAAAGCCAAATTAAAGACGTTACCACGACATAGATGAATAATAATGAGATCAAAGCGCCTAATTTGTGATTGTGATGCGTTCGATTGTGCTGGAATGAAGTTCGAACTGAAATAAAGCCAAATTAAAGACGTTACCACGACATAGATGAATAATAATGAGATGAAAGTCCCACCTGCCGCTATCCGCCGCATGTAAGCGCCTAATTTGTGATTGTGATGCGTTCGATTGTGCTGGAATGAAGTTCGAACTGAAATAAAGCCAAATTAAAGACGTTACCACGACATAGATGAATAATAATGAGATGAAAGCCCCCTGCCGCTATCCGCCGCATGTAAGCGCCTAATTTGTGATTGTGATGCGTTCGATTGTGCTGGAATGAAGTTCGAACTGAAATAAAGCCAAATTAAAGACGTTACCACGACATAGATGAATAATAATGAGATGAAAGCCCACCTGCCGCTATCCGCCGCATGTAAGCGCCTAATTTGTGATTGTGATGCGTTCGATTGTGCTGGAATGAAGTTCGAACTGAAATAAAGCCAAATTAAAGACGTTACCACGACATAGATGAATAATAATGAGATCAAAGCGCCTAATTTGTGATTGTGATGCGTTCGATTGTGCTGGAATGAAGTTCGAACTGAAATAAAGCCAAATTAAAGACGTTACCACGACATAGATGAATAATAATGAGATGAAAGTCCCACCCTGCCGCTATCCGCCGCATGTAAGCGCCTAATTTGTGATTGTGATGCGTTCGATTGTGCTGGAATGAAGTTCGAAGTGAAATAAAGCCAAATTAAAGACGTTACCACGACATAGATGAATAATAATGAGATCAAAGCGCCTAATTTGTGATTGTGATGCGTTCGATTGTGCTGGAATGAAGTTCGAACTGAAATAAAGCCAAATTAAAGACGTTACCACGACATAGATGAATAATAATGAGATCAAAGCCCACCTGCCGCTATCCGCCGCATGTAAGCGCCTAATTTGTGATTGTGATGCGTTCGATTGTGCTGGAATGAAGTTCGAACTGAAATAAAGCCAAATTAAAGACGTTACCACGACATAGATGAATAATAATGAGATCGAAAGCGCCTAATTTGTGATTGTGATGCGTTCGATTGTGCTGGAATGAAGTTCGAACTGAAATAAAGCCAAATTAAAGACGTTACCACGACATAGATGAATAATAATGAGATCAAAGCCCACCTGCCGCTATCCGCCGCATGTAAGCGCCTAATTTGTGATTGTGATGCGTTCGATTGTGCTGGAATGAAGTTCGAAGTGAAATAAAGCCAAATTAAAGACGTTACCACGACATAGATGAATAATAATGAGATCAAAGCGCCTAATTTGTGATTGTGATGCGTTCGATTGTGCTGGAATGAAGTTCGAACTGAAATAAAGCCAAATTAAAGACGTTACCACGACATAGATGAATAATAATGAGATCAAAGCCCACCTGCCGCTATCCGCCGCATGTAAGCGCCTAATTGTGATTGTGATGCGTTCGATTGTGCTGGAATGAAGTTCGAACGGAAATAAAGCCAAATTAAAGACGTTACCACGACATAGATGAATAATAATGAGATGAAAGCCCCCCTGCCGCTATCCGCCGCATGTAAGCGCCTAATTTGTGATTGTGATGCGTTCGATTGTGCTGGAATGAAGTTCGAACTGAAATAAAGCCAAATTAAAGACGTTACCACGACATAGATGAATAATAATGAGATGAAAGCCCACCCTGCCGCTATCCGCCGCATGTAAGCGCCTAATTTGTGATTGTGATGCGTTCGATTGTGCTGGAATGAAGTTCGAAGTGAAATAAAGCCAAATTAAAGACGTTACCACGACATAGATGAATAATAATGACATCAAAGCGCCTAATTTGTCATTGTGATGCGTTCGATTGTGCTGGAATGAAGTTCGAACTGAAATAAAGCCAAATTAAAGACGTTACCACGACATAGATGAATAATAATGAGATCAAAGCCCACCTGCCGCTATCCGCCGCATGTAAGCGCCTAATTTGTGATGATTGTGCTGGAATGAAGTTCGAACGTGAAATAAAGCCAAATTAAAGACGTTACCACGACATAGATGAATAATAATGAGATGAAAGCCCCCCTGCCGCTATCCGCCGCATGTAAGCGCCTAATTTGTGATTGTGATGCGTTCGATTGTGCTGGAATGAAGTTCGAACTGAAATAAAGCCAAATTAAAGACGTTACCACGACATAGATGAATAATAATGAGATGAAAGCCCACCCGCCGCTATCCGCCGCATGTAAGCGCCTAATTTGTGATTGTGATGCGTTCGATTGTGCTGGAATGAAGTTCGAAGTGAAATAAAGCCAAATTAAAGACGTTACCACGACATAGATGAATAATAATGAGATCAAAGCGCCTAATTTGTCATTGTGATGCGTTCGATTGTGCTGGAATGAAGTTCGAACTGAAATAAAGCCAAATTAAAGACGTTACCACGACATAGATGAATAATAATGAGATCAAAGCCCACCTGCCGCTATCCGCCGCATGTAAGCGCCTAATTGTGATGCGTTCGATTGTGCTGGAATGAAGTTCGAACTGAAATAAAGCCAAATTAAAGACGTTACCACGACATAGATGAATAATAATGAGATGAAAGCCCACCTGCCGCTATCCGCCGCATGTAAGCGCCTAATTTGTGATTGTGATGCGTTCGATTGTGCTGGAATGAAGTTCGAACTGAAATAAAGCCAAATTAAAGACGTTACCACGACATAGATGAATAATAATGAGATCAAAGCGCCTAATTTGTCATTGTGATGCGTTCGATTGTGCTGGAATGAAGTTCGAACTGAAATAAAGCCAAATTAAAGACGTTACCACGACATAGATGAATAATAATGAGATCAAAGCCCATGCCGCTAATTTGTGATTGTGATGCGTTCGATTGTGCTGGAATGAAGTTCGAACTGAAATAAAGCCAAATTAAAGACGTTACCACGACATAGATGAATAATAATGAGATGAAAGCCCACCTGCCGCTATCCGCCGCATGTAAGCGCCTAATTTGTGATTGTGATGCGTTCGATTGTGCTGGAATGAAGTTCGAACTGAAATAAAGCCAAATTAAAGACGTTACCACGACATAGATGAATAATAATGAGATCAAAGCGCCTAATTTGTCATTGTGATGCGTTCGATTGTGCTGGAATGAAGTTCGAACTGAAATAATGCCAAATTAAAGACGTTACCACGGCATAGATGAATAATAATGAGATCAAAGCCCACCTGCCGCTATCCGCCGCATGTAAGCGCCTAATTTATGATTGTGCTGGAAAGAAGTTCGAACGGACATAAAGCCAAATTAAAGACGTTACCACGACATAGGTGAATAATAATGAGATGAAAGCCCCCCTGCCGCTATCCGCCGCATGTAAGCGCCTAATTTGTGATTGTGATGCGTTCGATTGTGCTGGAATGAAGTTCGAACTGAAATAAAGCCAAATTAAAGACGTTACCACGACATAGATGAATAATAATGAGATGAAAGTCCACCCGCCGCTATCCGCCGCATGTAAGCGCCTAATTTGTGATTGTGATGCGTTCGATTGTGCTGGAATGAAGTTCGAAGTGAAATAAAGCCAAATTAAAGACGTTACCACGAAATACATGAATAATAATGACATCAAAGCGCCTAATTTGTCATTGTGATGCGTTCGATTGTGCTGGAATGAAGTTCGAAGTGAAATAAAGCCAAATTAAAGACGTTACCACGAAATACATGAATAATAATGAGATGAAAGTCCACCTGCCGCTATCCGCCGCATGTAAGCGCCTAATTTGTGATTGTGATGCGTTCGATTGCGGTGGAAAGAAGTTCGAACTGACATAAAGCCAAATTAAAGACGTTACCACGACATAGACGAATAATAATGAGATCAAAGCCCACCTGCCGCTATCCGCCGCATGTAAGCGCCTAATTTGTGATTGTGATGCGTTCGATTGTGCTGGAATGAAGTTCGAAGTGAAATAAAGCCAAATTAAAGACGTTACCACGACATACATGAATAATAATGAGATGAAAGCCCACCTGCCGCTATCCGCCGCATGTAAGCGCCTAATTTGTGATTGTGATGCGTTCGATTGTGCTGGAATGAAGTTCGAAGTGAAATAAAGCCAAATTAAAGACGTTACCACGACATAGATGAATAATAATGAGATCAAAGCGCCTAATTTGTCATTGTGATGCGTTCGATTGTGCTGGAATGAAGTTCGAACTGAAATAAAGCCAAATTAAAGACGTTACCACGACATAGATGAATAATAATGAGATCAAAGCCCACCTGCCGCTATCCGCCGCATGTAAGCGCCTAATTTATGATTGTGCTGGAATGAAGTTCGAACGTGAAATAAAGCCAAATTAAAGACGTTACCACGACATAGGTGAATAATAATGAGATGAAAGCCCACCTGCCGCTATCCGCCGCATGTAAGCGCCTAATTTGTGATTGTGATGCGTTCGATTGTGCTGGAATGAAGTTCGAAGTGAAATAAAGCCAAATTAAAGACGTTACCACGACATAGATGAATAATAATGAGATCAAAGCGCCTAATTTGTCATTGTGATGCGTTCGATTGTGCTGGAATGAAGTTCGAACTGAAATAATGCCAAATTAAAGACGTTACCACGGCATAGATGAATAATAATGAGATCAAAGCCCACCTGCCGCTATCCGCCGCATGTAAGCGCCTAATTTATGATTGTGCTGGAAAGAAGTTCGAACGGACATAAAGCCAAATTAAAGACGTTACCACGACATAGGTGAATAATAATGAGATGAAAGCCCCCCTGCCGCTATCCGCCGCATGTAAGCGCCTAATTTGTGATTGTGATGCGTTCGATTGTGCTGGAATGAAGTTCGAACTGAAATAAAGCCAAATTAAAGACGTTACCACGACATAGATGAATAATAATGAGTTGAAAGTCCACCCGCCGCTATCCGCCGCATGTAAGCGCCTAATTTGTGATTGTGATGCGTTCGATTGTGCTGGAATGAAGTTCGAAGTGAAATAAAGCCAAATTAAAGACGTTACCACGAAATACATGAATAATAATGACATCAAAGCGCCTAATTTGTCATTGTGATGCGTTCGATTGTGCTGGAATGAAGTTCGAAGTGAAATAAAGCCAAATTAAAGACGTTACCACGAAATACATGAATAATAATGAGATGAAAGTCCACCTGCCACTATCCGCCGCATGTAAGCGCCTAATTTGTGATTGTGATGAGTTCGATTGCGGTGGAAAGAAGTTCGAACTGACATAAAGCCAAATTAAAGACGTTACCACGACATAGACGAATAATAATGAGATGAAAGCCCACCTGCCGCTATCCGCCGCATGTAAGCGCCTAATTTGTGATTGTGATGCGTTCGATTGCGGTGGAAAGAAGTTCGAACGGAAATAAAGCCAAATTAAAGACGTTACCACGACATAGACGAATAATAATGAGATCAAAGCCCACCTGCCGCTATCCGCCGCATGTAAGCTCCTAATTTGTGATTGCGACGCGTTCGATTGTGCTGGAATGAAGTTCGAAGTGAAATAAAGCCAAATTAAAGACGTTACCACGAAATACATGAATAATAATGAGATGAAAGTCCACCCACCGCTATCCGCCGCATGTAAGCGCCTAATTTGTGATTGTGATGCGTTCGATTGTGCTGGAATGAAGTTCGAACTGAAATAAAGCCAAATTAAAGACGTTACCACGACATAGATGAATAATAATGAGTTGAAAGTCCACCCGCCGCTATCCGCCGCATGTAAGCGCCTAATTTGTGATTGTGATGCGTTCGATTGTGCTGGAATGAAGTTCGAAGTGAAATAAAGCCAAATTAAAGACGTTACCACGACATAGATGAATAATAATGAGATGAAAGCCCACCTGCCGCTATCCGCCGCATGTAAGCGCCTAATTTGTGATTGTGATGCGTTCGATTGTGCTGGAATGAAGTTCGAACGGAAATAAAGCCAAATTAAAGACGTTACCACGACATAGATGAATAATAATGAGATGAAAGCCCACCTGCCGCTATCCGCCGCATGTAAGCGCCTAATTTGTGATTGTGATGCGTTCGATTGTGCTGGAATGAAGTTCGAAGTGAAATAAAGCCAAATTAAAGACGTTACCACGACATAGATGAATAATAATGACATCAAAGCGCCTAATTTGTCATTGTGATGCGTTCGATTGTGCTGGAATGAAGTTCGAACTGAAATAAAGCCAAATTAAAGACGTTACCACGACATAGATGAATAATAATGAGATCAAAGCCCACCTGCCGCTATCCGCCGCATGTAAGCGCCTAATTTGTGATTGTGATGCGTTCGATTGTGCTGGAATGAAGTTCGAACTGAAATAAAGCCAAATTAAAGACGTTACCACGACATAGATGAATAATAATGAGATCAAAGCGCCTAATTTGTGATTGTGATGCGTTCGATTGTGCTGGAATGAAGTTCGAACTGAAATAAAGCCAAATTAAAGACGTTACCACGACATAGGTGAATAATAATGAGATCAAAGCCCACCTGCCGCTATCCGCCGCATGTAAGCGCCTAATTTGTGATTGTGATGCGTTCGATTGTGCTGGAATGAAGTTCGAAGTGAAATAAAGCCAAATTAAAGACGTTACCACGACAGAGATGAATAATAATGAGATCAAAGCGCCTAATTTGTCATTGTGATGCGTTCGATTGTGCTGGAATGAAGTTCGAACTGAAATAATGCCAAATTAAAGACGTTACCACGGCATAGATGAATAATAATGAGATCAAAGCCCACCTGCCGCTATCCGCCGCATGTAAGCGCCTAATTTATGATTGTGCTGGAAAGAAGTTCGAACGGACATAAAGCCAAATTAAAGACGTTACCACGACATAGGTGAATAATAATGAGATGAAAGCCCCCCTGCCGCTATCCGCCGCATGTAAGCGCCTAATTTGTGATTGTGATGCGTTCGATTGTGCTGGAATGAAGTTCGAACTGAAATAAAGCCAAATTAAAGACGTTACCACGACATAGATGAATAATAATGAGATGAAAGTCCACCCGCCGCTATCCGCCGCATGTAAGCGCCTAATTTGTGATTGTGATGCGTTCGATTGTGCTGGAATGAAGTTCGAAGTGAAATAAAGCCAAATTAAAGACGTTACCACGAAATACATGAATAATAATGACATCAAAGCGCCTAATTTGTCATTGTGATGCGTTCGATTGTGCTGGAATGAAGTTCGAAGTGAAATAAAGCCAAATTAAAGACGTTACCACGAAATACATGAATAATAATGAGATGAAAGTCCACCTGCCACTATCCGCCGCATGTAAGCGCCTAATTTGTGATTGTGATGAGTTCGATTGCGGTGGAAAGAAGTTCGAACTGACATAAAGCCAAATTAAAGACGTTACCACGACATAGACGAATAATAATGAGATGAAAGCCCACCTGCCGCTATCCGCCGCATGTAAGCGCCTAATTTGTGATTGTGATGCGTTCGATTGCGGTGGAAATGAAGTTCGAACGGAAATAAAGCCAAATTAAAGACGTTACCACGACATAGATGAATAATAATGAGATCAAAGCCCACCTGCCGCTATCCGCCGCATGTAAGCTCCTAATTTGTGATTGCGACGCGTTCGATTGTGCTGGAATGAAGTTCGAAGTGAAATAAAGCCAAATTAAAGACGTTACCACGAAATACATGAATAATAATGAGATGAAAGTCCACCCCCGCTATCCGCCGCATGCAAGCGCCTAATTTGTGATTGTGATGCGTTCGATTGTGCTGGAATGAAGTTCGAAGTGAAATAAAGCCAAATTAAAGACGTTACCACGACATAGATGAATAATAATGAGCATCAAAGCGCCTAATTTGTCATTGTGATGCGTTCGATTGTGCTGGAATGAAGTTCGAACTGAAATAAAGCCAAATTAAAGACGTTACCACGACATAGATGAATAATAATGAGATCAAAGCCCACCTGCCGCTATCCGCCGCATGTAAGCGCCTAATGTGTATCGATTGTGCTGGAATGAAGTTCGAACTGAAATAAAGCCAAATTAAAGACGTTACCACGACATAGATGAATAATAATGAGATGAAAGCCCCCCTGCCGCTATCCGCCGCATGTAAGCGCCTAATTTGTGATTGTGATGCGTTCGATTGTGCTGGAATGAAGTTCGAACTGAAATAAAGCCAAATTAAAGACGTTACCACGACATAGATGAATAATAATGAGATCAAAGCGCCTAATTTGTGATTGTGATGCGTTCGATTGTGCTGGAATGAAGTTCGAACTGAAATAAAGCCAAATTAAAGACGTTACCACGACATAGGTGAATAATAATGAGATCAAAGCCCACCTGCCGCTATCCGCCGCATGTAAGCGCCTAATTTGTGATTGTGATGCGTTCGATTGTGCTGGAATGAAGTTCGAAGTGAAATAAAGCCAAATTAAAGACGTTACCACGACAGAGATGAATAATAATGAGATCAAAGCGCCTAATTTGTCATTGTGATGCGTTCGATTGTGCTGGAATGAAGTTCGAACTGAAATAATGCCAAATTAAAGACGTTACCACGGCATAGATGAATAATAATGAGATCAAAGCCCACCTGCCGCTATCCGCCGCATGTAAGCGCCTAATTTATGATTGTGCTGGAAAGAAGTTCGAACGGACATAAAGCCAAATTAAAGACGTTACCACGACATAGGTGAATAATAATGAGATGAAAGCCCCCCTGCCGCTATCCGCCGCATGTAAGCGCCTAATTTGTGATTGTGATGCGTTCGATTGTGCTGGAATGAAGTTCGAACTGAAATAAAGCCAAATTAAAGACGTTACCACGACATAGATGAATAATAATGAGATGAAAGTCCACCCGCCGCTATCCGCCGCATGTAAGCGCCTAATTTGTGATTGTGATGCGTTCGATTGTGCTGGAATGAAGTTCGAAGTGAAATAAAGCCAAATTAAAGACGTTACCACGAAATACATGAATAATAATGACATCAAAGCGCCTAATTTGTCATTGTGATGCGTTCGATTGTGCTGGAATGAAGTTCGAACTGAAATAAAGCCAAATTAAAGACGTTACCACGACATAGATGAATAATAATGAGATGAAAGCCCACCTGCCGCTATCCGCCGCATGTAAGCGCCTAATTTGTGATTGTGATGCGTTCGATTGCGGTGGAAAGAAGTTCGAACTGAAATAAAGCCAAATTAAAGACGTTACCACGACATAGATGAATAATAATGAGATGAAAGCCCACCTGCCGCTATCCGCCGCATGTAAGCGCCTAATTTGTGATTGTGATGCGTTCGATTGTGCTGGAATGAAGTTCGAAGTGAAATAAAGCCAAATTAAAGACGTTACCACGACATAGATGAATAATAATGAGATGAAAGTCCACCCGCCGCTATCCGCCGCATGTAAGCGCCTAATTTGTGATTGTGATGCGTTCGATTGTGCTGGAATGAAGTTCGAAGTGAAATAAAGCCAAATTAAAGACGTTACCACGACATAGATGAATAATAATGAGATCAAAGCGCCTAATTTGTCATTGTGATGCGTTCGATTGTGCTGGAATGAAGTTCGAACTGAAATAATGCCAAATTAAAGACGTTACCACGACATAGATGAATAATAATGAGATCAAAGCCCACCTGCCGCTATCCGCCGCATGTAAGCGCCTAATTTATGATTGTGCTGGAAAGAAGTTCGAACTGAAATAAAGCCAAATTAAAGACGTTACCACGACATAGGTGAATAATAATGAGATGAAAGCCCCCCTGCCGCTATCCGCCGCATGTAAGCGCCTAATTTGTGATTGTGATGCGTTCGATTGTGCTGGAATGAAGTTCGAACTGAAATAAAGCCAAATTAAAGACGTTACCACGACATAGATGAATAATAATGAGATCAAAGCGCCTAATTTGTGATTGTGATGCGTTCGATTGTGCTGGAATGAAGTTCGAACTGAAATAAAGCCAAATTAAAGACGTTACCACGACATAGATGAATAATAATGAGATGAAAGTCCACCTGCCACTATCCGCCGCATGTAAGCGCCTAATTTGTGATTGTGATGCGTTCGATTGTGCTGGAAAGAAGTTCGAACTGACATAAAGCCAAATTAAAGACGTTACCACGACATAGACGAATAATAATGAGATGAAAGCCCACCTGCCGCTATCCGCCGCATGTAAGCGCCTAATTTGTGATTGTGATGCGTTCGATTGTGCTGGAAATGAAGTTCGAACTGAAATAAAGCCAAATTAAAGACGTTACCACGACATAGATGAATAATAATGAGATCAAAGCCCACCTGCCGCTATCCGCCGCATGTAAGCGCCTAATTTGTGATTGCGACGCGTTCGATTGTGCTGGAATGAAGTTCGAAGTGAAATAAAGCCAAATTAAAGACGTTACCACGAAATACATGAATAATAATGAGATGAAAGTCCACCCACCGCTATCCGCCGCATGCAAGCGCCTAATTTGTGATTGTGATGCGTTCGATTGTGCTGGAATGAAGTTCGAACTGAAATAAAGCCAAATTAAAGACGTTACCACGACATAGATGAATAATAATGAGATGAAAGTCCCACCCTGCCGCTATCCGCCGCATGTAAGCGCCTAATTTGTCATTGTGATGCGTTCGATTGTGCTGGAATGAAGTTCGAAGTGAAATAAAGCCAAATTAAAGACGTTACCACGAAATACATGAATAATAATGACATCAAAGCGCCTAATTTGTCATTGTGATGCGTTCGATTGTGCTGGAATGAAGTTCGAACTGAAATAAAGCCAAATTAAAGACGTTACCACGACATAGATGAATAATAATGAGATCAAAGCCCACCTGCCGCTATCCGCCGCATGTAAGCGCCTAATTTGTGATTGTGATGCGTTCGATTGTGCTGGAATGAAGTTCGAACTGAAATAAAGCCAAATTAAAGACGTTACCACGACATAGGTGAATAATAATGAGATCAAAGCGCCTAATTTGTGATTGTGATGCGTTCGATTGTGCTGGAATGAAGTTCGAACTGAAATAAAGCCAAATTAAAGACGTTACCACGACATAGGTGAATAATAATGAGATCAAAGCCCACCTGCCGCTATCCGCCGCATGTAAGCGCCTAATTTGTGATTGTGATGCGTTCGATTGTGCTGGAATGAAGTTCGAAGTGAAATAAAGCCAAATTAAAGACGTTACCACGACAGAGATGAATAATAATGAGATCAAAGCGCCTAATTTGTCATTGTGATGCGTTCGATTGTGCTGGAATGAAGTTCGAACTGAAATAATGCCAAATTAAAGACGTTACCACGGCATAGATGAATAATAATGAGATCAAAGCCCACCTGCCGCTATCCGCCGCATGTAAGCGCCTAATTTATGATTGTGCTGGAAAGAAGTTCGAACGGACATAAAGCCAAATTAAAGACGTTACCACGACATAGGTGAATAATAATGAGATGAAAGCCCCCCTGCCGCTATCCGCCGCATGTAAGCGCCTAATTTGTGGTTCGATTGTGCTGGAATGAAGTTCGAACTGAAATAAAGCCAAATTAAAGACGTTACCACGACATAGATGAATAATAATGAGATCAAAGCGCCTAATTTGTCATTGTGATGCGTTCGATTGTGCTGGAATGAAGTTCGAACTGAAATAAAGCCAAATTAAAGACGTTACCACGACATAGATGAATAATAATGAGATCAAAGCCCACCTGCCGCTATCCGCCGCATGTAAGCGCCTAATTTGTGATTGTGATGCGTTCGATTGTGCTGGAATGAAGTTCGAAGTGAAATAAAGCCAAATTAAAGACGTTACCACGACATAGATGAATAATAATGAGATGAAAGCCCACCTGCCGCTATCCGCCGCATGTAAGCGCCTAATTTGTGATTGTGATGCGTTCGATTGTGCTGGAATGAAGTTCGAAGTGAAATAAAGCCAAATTAAAGACGTTACCACGACAGAGATGAATAATAATGAGATCAAAGCGACTAATTTGTCATTGTGATGCGTTCGATTGTGCTGGAATGAAGTTCGAACTGAAATAATGCCAAATTAAAGACGTTACCACGGCATAGATGAATAATAATGAGATCAAAGCCCACCTGCCGCTATCCGCCGCATGTAAGCGCCTAATTTATGATTGTGCTGGAAAGAAGTTCGAACGGACATAAAGCCAAATTAAAGACGTTACCACGACATAGGTGAATAATAATGAGATGAAAACCCCCCTGCCGCTATCCGCCGCATGTAAGCGCCTAATTTGTGATTGTGATGCGTTCGATTGTGCTGGAATGAAGTTCGAACTGAAATAAAGCCAAATTAAAGACGTTACCACGACATAGATGAATAATAATGAGATGAAAGCCCACCCGCCGCTATCCGCCGCATGTAAGCGCCTAATTTGTGATTGTGATGCGTTCGATTGTGCTGGAATGAAGTTCGAACTGAAATAAAGCCAAATTAAAGACGTTACCACGAAATACATGAATAATAATGAGATGAAAGTCCACCCGCCGCTATCCGCCGCATGTAAGCGCCTAATTTGTGATTGTGATGCGTTCGATTGTGCTGGAATGAAGTTCGAACTGAAATAAAGCCAAATTAAAGACGTTACCACGACATAGATGAATAATAATGAGATGAAAGTCCACCCGCCGCTATCCGCCGCATGTAAGCGCCTAATTTGTGATTGTGATGCGTTCGATTGTGCTGGAATGAAGTTCGAAGTGAAATAAAGCCAAATTAAAGACGTTACCACGACATAGATGAATAATAATGAGATCAAAGCGCCTAATTTGTCATTGTGATGCGTTCGATTGTGCTGGAATGAAGTTCGAACGGACATAAAGCCAAATTAAAGACGTTACCACGACATAGATGAATAATAATGAGATGAAAGCCCACCTGCCGCTATCCGCCGCATGTAAGCGCCTAATTTGTGATTGTGATGCGTTCGATTGTGCTGGAATGAAGTTCGAACGGAAATAAAGCCAAATTAAAGACGTTACCACGACATAGATGAATAATAATGAGATGAAAGCCCACCCTGCCGCTATCCGCCGCATGTAAGCGCCTAATTTGTGATTGTGATGCGTTCGATTGTGCTGGAATGAAGTTCGAAGTGAAATAAAGCCAAATTAAAGACGTTACCACGACATAGATGAATAATAATGAGATGAAAGCCCACCCTGCCGCTATCCGCCGCATGTAAGCGCCTAATTTGTGATTGTGATGCGTTCGATTGTGCTGGAATGAAGTTCGAAGTGAAATAAAGCCAAATTAAAGACGTTACCACGACATAGATGAATAATAATGAGATCAAAGCGCCTAATTTGTCATTGTGATGCGTTCGATTGTGCTGGAATGAAGTTCGAACTGAAATAAAGCCAAATTAAAGACGTTACCACGACATAGATGAATAATAATGAGATCAAAGCCCACCTGCCGCTATCCGCCGCATGTAAGCGCCTAATGTGTATCGATTGTGCTGGAATGAAGTTCGAACTGACATAAAGCCAAATTAAAGACGTTACCACGACATAGATGAATAATAATGAGATGAAAGCCCACCCTGCCGCTATCCGCCGCATGTAAGCGCCTAATTTGTGATTGTGATGCGTTCGATTGTGCTGGAATGAAGTTCGAAGTGAAATAAAGCCAAATTAAAGACGTTACCACGACATACATGAATAATAATGAGCATCAAAGCGCCTAATTTGTCATTGTGATGCGTTCGATTGTGCTGGAATGAAGTTCGAACTGAAATAAAGCCAAATTAAAGACGTTACCACGACATAGATGAATAATAATGAGATCAAAGCCCACCTGCCGCTATCCGCCGCATGTAAGCGCCTAATTTGTGATTGTGATGCGTTCGATTGTGCTGGAATGAAGTTCGAACGTGAAATAAAGCCAAATTAAAGACGTTACCACGACATAGATGAATAATAATGAGATCAAAGCGCCTAATTTGTGATTGTGATGCGTTCGATTGTGCTGGAATGAAGTTCGAACTGAAATAAAGCCAAATTAAAGACGTTACCACGACATAGATGAATAATAATGAGATGAAAGCCCACCCTGCCGCTATCCGCCGCATGTAAGCGCCTAATTTGTGATTGTGATGCGTTCGATTGTGCTGGAATGAAGTTCGAAGTGAAATAAAGCCAAATTAAAGACGTTACCACGACATAGATGAATAATAATGACATCAAAGCGCCTAATTTGTGATTGTGATGCGTTCGATTGTGCTGGAATGAAGTTCGAAGTGAAATAAAGCCAAATTAAAGACGTTACCACGACATAGATGAATAATAATGAGATCAAAGCCCACCTGCCGCTATCCGCCGCATGTAAGCGCCTAATTTGTGATTGTGATGCGTTCGATTGTGCTGGAATGAAGTTCGAAGTGAAATAAAGCCAAATTAAAGACGTTACCACGACATAGATGAATAATAATGAGATCAAAGCGCCTAATTTGTCATTGTGATGCGTTCGATTGTGCTGGAATGAAGTTCGAACTGAAATAATGCCAAATTAAAGACGTTACCACGGCATAGATGAATAATAATGAGATCAAAGCCCACCTGCCGCTATCCGCCGCATGTAAGCGCCTAATTTATGATTGTGCTGGAAAGAAGTTCGAACGGACATAAAGCCAAATTAAAGACGTTACCACGACATAGGTGAATAATAATGAGATGAAAGCCCCCCTGCCGCTATCCGCCGCATGTAAGCGCCTAATTTGTGATTGTGATGCGTTCGATTGTGCTGGAATGAAGTTCGAACTGAAATAAAGCCAAATTAAAGACGTTACCACGACATAGATGAATAATAATGAGTTGAAAGTCCACCCGCCGCTATCCGCCGCATGTAAGCGCCTAATTTGTGATTGTGATGCGTTCGATTGTGCTGGAATGAAGTTCGAAGTGAAATAAAGCCAAATTAAAGACGTTACCACGAAATACATGAATAATAATGACATCAAAGCGCCTAATTTGTGATTGTGATGCGTTCGATTGTGCTGGAATGAAGTTCGAAGTGAAATAAAGCCAAATTAAAGACGTTACCACGACATAGATGAATAATAATGAGATCAAAGCCCACCGCCGCTACGCCTAATTTGTCATTGTGATGCGTTCGATTGTGCTGGAATGAAGTTCGAAGTGAAATAAAGCCAAATTAAAGACGTTACCACGACATAGATGAATAATAATGAGATGAAAGCCCACCTGCCGCTATCCGCCGCATGTAAGCGCCTAATTTGTGATTGTGATGCGTTCGATTGTGCTGGAATGAAGTTCGAACTGAAATAAAGCCAAATTAAAGACGTTACCACGACATAGATGAATAATAATGAGATGAAAGCCCACCTGCCGCTATCCGCCGCATGTAAGCGCCTAATTTGTGATTGTGATGCGTTCGATTGTGCTGGAATGAAGTTCGAACGGAAATAAAGCCAAATTAAAGACGTTACCACGACATAGATGAATAATAATGAGATCAAAGCCCACCTGCCGCTATCCGCCGCATGTAAGCGCCTAATTTGTGATTGTGATGCGTTCGATTGTGCTGGAATGAAGTTCGAAGTGAAATAAAGCCAAATTAAAGACGTTACCACGACATAGATGAATAATAATGAGATGAAAGTCCACCCGCCGCTATCCGCCGCATGTAAGCGCCTAATTTGTGATTGTGATGCGTTCGATTGTGCTGGAATGAAGTTCGAAGTGAAATAAAGCCAAATTAAAGACGTTACCACGACATAGATGAATAATAATGAGCATCAAAGCGCCTAATTTGTCATTGTGATGCGTTCGATTGTGCTGGAATGAAGTTCGAACGTGAAATAAAGCCAAATTAAAGACGTTACCACGACATAGATGAATAATAATGAGATCAAAGCCCACCTGCCGCTATCCGCCGCATGTAAGCGCCTAATTTGTGATTGTGATGCGTTCGATTGTGCTGGAATGAAGTTCGAACGTGAAATAAAGCCAAATTAAAGACGTTACCACGACATAGATGAATAATAATGAGATGAAAGCCCACCTGCCGCTATCCGCCGCATGTAAGCGCCTAATTTGTGATTGTGATGCGTTCGATTGTGCTGGAATGAAGTTCGAAGTGAAATAAAGCCAAATTAAAGACGTTACCACGACATAGATGAATAATAATGAGATCAAAGCGCCTAATTTGTCATTGTGATGCGTTCGATTGTGCTGGAATGAAGTTCGAACTGAAATAAAGCCAAATTAAAGACGTTACCACGACATAGATGAATAATAATGAGATGAAAGCCCACCCTGCCGCTATCCGCCGCATGTAAGCGCCTAATTTGTGATTGTGATGCGTTCGATTGTGCTGGAATGAAGTTCGAACTGAAATAAAGCCAAATTAAAGACGTTACCACGACATAGATGAATAATAATGAGATGAAAGCCCACCCTGCCGCTATCCGCCGCATGTAAGCGCCTAATTTGTGATTGTGATGCGTTCGATTGTGCTGGAATGAAGTTCGAAGTGAAATAAAGCCAAATTAAAGACGTTACCACGACATAGATGAATAATAATGAGATCAAAGCGCCTAATTTGTGATTGTGATGCGTTCGATTGTGCTGGAATGAAGTTCGAACGTGAAATAAAGCCAAATTAAAGACGTTACCACGACATAGATGAATAATAATGAGATCAAAGCCCACCTGCCGCTATCCGCCGCATGTAAGCGCCTAATTTGTGATTGTGATGCGTTCGATTGTGCTGGAATGAAGTTCGAACTGAAATAAAGCCAAATTAAAGACGTTACCACGACATAGATGAATAATAATGAGATGAACGCCCACCCTGCCGCTATCCGCCGCATGTAAGCGCCTAATTTGTGATTGTGATGCGTTCGATTGTGCTGGAATGAAGTTCGAACTGAAATAAAGCCAAATTAAAGACGTTACCACGACATAGATGAATAATAATGAGATGAAAGTCCACCCTGCCGCTATCCGCCGCATGTAAGCGCCTAATTTGTGATTGTGATGCGTTCGATTGTGCTGGAATGAAGTTCGAAGTGAAATAAAGCCAAATTAAAGACGTTACCACGACATAGATGAATAATAATGAGCATCAACGCGCCTAATTTGTGATTGTGATGCGTTCGATTGTGCTGGAATGAAGTTCGAAGTGAAATAAAGCCAAATTAAAGACGTTACCACGACATAGATGAATAATAATGAGATCAAAGCGCCTAATTTGTGATTGTGATGCGTTCGATTGTGCTGGAATGAAGTTCGAACTGAAATAAAGCCAAATTAAAGACGTTACCACGACATAGATGAATAATAATGAGATGAAAGCCCACCTGCCGCTATCCGCCGCATGTAAGCGCCTAATTTGTGATTGTGATGCGTTCGATTGTGCTGGAATGAAGTTCGAACTGAAATAAAGCCAAATTAAAGACGTTACCACGACATAGATGAATAATAATGAGATGAAAGCCCACCTGCCGCTATCCGCCGCATGTAAGCGCCTAATTTGTGATTGTGATGCGTTCGATTGTGCTGGAATGAAGTTCGAACTGAAATAAAGCCAAATTAAAGACGTTACCACGACATAGATGAATAATAATGAGATGAAAGTCCACCCTGCCGCTATCCGCCGCATGTAAGCGCCTAATTTGTGATTGTGATGCGTTCGATTGTGCTGGAATGAAGTTCGAACTGAAATAAAGCCAAATTAAAGACGTTACCACGACATAGATGAATAATAATGAGCATCAAAGCGCCTAATTTGTGATTGTGATGCGTTCGATTGTGCTGGAATGAAGTTCGAAGTGAAATAAAGCCAAATTAAAGACGTTACCACGACATAGATGAATAATAATGAGATCAAAGCGCCCTAGCGCTAATTTGTGATTGTGATGCGTTCGATTGTGCTGGAATGAAGTTCGAACTGAAATAAAGCCAAATTAAAGACGTTACCACGACATAGATGAATAATAATGAGATGAAAGCCCACCCTGCCGCTATCCGCCGCATGTAAGCGCCTAATTTGTGATTGTGATGCGTTCGATTGTGCTGGAATGAAGTTCGAACTGAAATAAAGCCAAATTAAAGACGTTACCACGACATAGATGAATAATAATGAGATGAAAGCCCACCTGCCGCTATCCGCCGCATGTAAGCGCCTAATTTGTGATTGTGATGCGTTCGATTGTGCTGGAATGAAGTTCGAACTGAAATAAAGCCAAATTAAAGACGTTACCACGACATAGATGAATAATAATGAGATGAAAGCCCACCTGCCGCTATCCGCCGCATGTAAGCGCCTAATTTGTGATTGTGATGCGTTCGATTGTGCTGGAATGAAGTTCGAAGTGAAATAAAGCCAAATTAAAGACGTTACCACGACATAGATGAATAATAATGAGATCAAAGCGCCTAATTTGTCATTGTGATGCGTTCGATTGTGCTGGAATGAAGTTCGAAGTGAAATAAAGCCAAATTAAAGACGTTACCACGACATAGATGAATAATAATGAGATGAAAGCCCACCTGCCGCTATCCGCCGCATGTAAGCGCCTAATTTGTGATTGTGATGCGTTCGATTTGCTGGAATGAAGTTCGAACTGAAATAAAGCCAAATTAAAGACGTTACCACGACATAGATGAATAATAATGAGATGAAAGCCCACCTGCCGCTATCCGCCGCATGTAAGCGCCTAATTTGTGATTGTGATGCGTTCGATTGTGCTGGAATGAAGTTCGAAGTGAAATAAAGCCAAATTAAAGACGTTACCACGACATAGATGAATAATAATGAGATCAAAGCGCCTAATTTGTGATTGTGATGCGTTCGATTGTGCTGGAATGAAGTTCGAACTGAAATAAAGCCAAATTAAAGACGTTACCACGACATAGATGAATAATAATGAGATGAAAGCCCACCTGCCGCTATCCGCCGCATGTAAGCGCCTAATTTGTGATTGTGATGCGTTCGATTGTGCTGGAATGAAGTTCGAACTGAAATAAAGCCAAATTAAAGACGTTACCACGACATAGATGAATAATAATGAGATGAAAGTCCCACCCTGCCGCTATCCGCCGCATGTAAGCGCCTAATTTGTGATTGTGATGCGTTCGATTGTGCTGGAATGAAGTTCGAACTGAAATAAAGCCAAATTAAAGACGTTACCACGACATAGATGAATAATAATGAGCATCAAAGCGCCTAATTTGTGATTGTGATGCGTTCGATTGTGCTGGAATGAAGTTCGAACTGAAATAAAGCCAAATTAAAGACGTTACCACGACATAGATGAATAATAATGAGATCAAAGCGCCTAATTTGTGATTGTGATGCGTTCGATTGTGCTGGAAAGAAGTTCGAATTGAAATGAGGCCAAATTAAAGACGTTACCACGACATAGATGAATAATAATGAGATCAAAGAGCCTAATTTGTGATTGTGATGCGTTCGATTGTGCTGGAATGAAGTTTTAACTGAAGTAAAGCCAAATTAAAGACGTTACCACGACATAGATGAATAATAATGAGATGAAAGCCCACCTGCTACTATCCGCCGCATGTAAGCGCCTAATTTGTGATTGCGACGCGTTAGATTGTGCTGGAATGAAGTTCGAACTGAAATAAAGCCAAATTAAAGACGTTACCACGACATAGATGAATAATAATGAGATGAAAGTCCACCTGCCGCCATCCGCCGCATGTAAGCGCCTAATTTGTGATTGTGATGCGTTCGATTGTGCTGGAATGAAGTTCGAAGTGAAATAAAGCCAAATTAAAGACGTTGCCACGACATAGATGAGTAATAATGAGATGAAAGTCCACCTGCCACTATCCGCCGCATGTAAGCGCCTAATTTGTGATTGTGATGCGTTCGATTGTGCTGGAATGAAGTTTGAACTGAAATGAAGCCTAATTAAAGACGTTTCCACGACATAGATGAATAATAATGATATCAAAGCGCCTAATTTGTGATTGTGATGCGTTCGATTGTGCTGGAAAGAAGTACGAATTGAAATGAGGCCAAATTAAAGACGTTACCACGACATAGATGAATAATAATGAGATCAAAGCGCCTAATTTGTGATTGTGATGCGTTCGATTGTGCTGGAATGAAGTTTGAACTGAAATAAAGCCAAATTAAAGACGTTACCACGAAATACATGAATAATAATGAGATGAAAATCCACCCACCGCTATCCGCCGCATGTAAGCGCCTAATTTGTTATTGTTATGCGTTCGATTGTGCTGGAATGAAGTTCGAACTGAAATAAAGCGACATAGATGAATCATAATAAGATGAAAGCCCACCTGCCGCTATCCGCCGCATGTAAGCGCCTAATTTGTGATGGTGCTGGAAAGAAGTTCGACCTGAAATAAAGCCAAATTAAAGGCGTTACCACGACATAGATGAATAATAATGAAATGAAAGTCCACCTGCCGCTATCCGCCGCATGTAAGCGCCTAATTCATGATTGTGATGCGTTCGATTGTGCTGGAATGACGTTCGAACTGAAAGAAAGCCAAATTAAAGACGTTACCACGAAATAGATGAATAATAATAAGATGAAAGCCCACCTGCCGCTATCCGCCGCATGTAAGCGCCTAATTTGTGATTGTGCTGGAACGAAGTTCGAACTGAAATTAAGGCAAATTAAAGACGTTACCACGACATAGCTGAATAATAATGAGATGAAAGCCCACCTGCCGCTATCCGCCGCACGTAAGCACCTAATTTGTGATTCTGCTGGAAAGAAGTTCGAAGTGAAAGAAAGCCAAATTAAAGACGTTACCACGACATAGATGAATAATAGTGAGTTGAAAGACCACCCGCCGCTATCCGCCGCATGTAAGCGCCTAATTTGTGATTGTGCTGGAAAGAAGTTCGAAGTGAAAGAAAGCCAAATTAAAGACGTTACCACAAAATACATGAATAATAATGAGATGAAAGCGCCTAATTTGTGATTGTGATGCATTCGATTGTGCTGGAATAAAGTTCGAAGTGAAATAAAGCCAAATTAAAGACGTTATCACGACATAGATGAATAATAATGAGATCAAAGCGCCTAATTTGTGATTGTGATGCGTTCGATTGTGCTGGAAAGAAGTTCGAAGTGAAATAAAGCCAAATTAAAGGCGTTACCACGACATCGATGAATAATAATGAGATCAAAGCGCCTAATTTGTGATTGTGATGCATTCGATTGTGCTGGAATGAAGTTCGAAGTGAAATAAAGCCAAATTAAAGACGTTACCACGACATAGATGAATAATAATGAGATGAAAGCCCACCTGCCGCTATCCGCCGCATGTAAGCGCCTAATTTGTGATTGTGATGCGTTCGATTGTGCTGGAAATGAAGTTCGAACTGAAATAAAGCCAAATTAAAGACGTTACCACGACATAGATGAATAATAATGAGATGAAGCCACCTGCCGCTATCCGCCGCATGTAAGCGCCTAATTTGTGATTGTGATGCGTTCGATTGTGCTGGAATGAAGTTCGAACTGAAATAAAGCCAAATTAAAGACGTTACCACGACATAGATGAATAATAATGAGATGAAAGCCCACCTGCCGCTATCCGCCGCATGTAAGCGCCTAATTTGTGATTGTGCTGGAAAGAAGTTCGAACTGAAATAAAGCCAAATTAAAGACGTTACCACGACATAGATGAATAATAATGAGATGAAAGCCCCCCTGCCGCTATCCGCCGCATGTAAGCGCCTAATTTGTGATTGTGATGCGTTCGATTGTGCTGGAATGAAGTTCGAACTGAAATAAAGCCAAATTAAAGACGTTACCACGACATAGATGAATAATAATGAGATGAAAGTCCACCCGCCGCTATCCGCCGCATGTAAGCGCCTAATTTGTCGATTGTGCTGGAATGAAGTTCGAAGTGAAATAAAGCCAAATTAAAGACGTTACCACGACATAGATGAATAATAATGAGATCAAAGCGCCTAATTTGTCATTGTGATGCGTTCGATTGTGCTGGAATGAAGTTCGAACTGAAATAAAGCCAAATTAAAGACGTTACCACGACATAGATGAATAATAATGAGATGAAAGCCCACCTGCCGCTATCCGCCGCATGTAAGCGCCTAATTTGTGATTGTGATGCGTTCGATTGTGCTGGAATGAAGTTCGAACTGAAATAAAGCCAAATTAAAGACGTTACCACGACATAGATGAATAATAATGAGATGAAAGCCCACCTGCCGCTATCCGCCGCATGTAAGCGCCTAATTTGTGATTGTGATGCGTTCGATTGTGCTGGAATGAAGTTCGAAGTGAAATAAAGCCAAATTAAAGACGTTACCACGACATAGATGAATAATAGTGAGATCAAAGCGCCTAATTTGTGATTGTGATGCGTTCGATTGTGCTGGAATGAAGTTCGAAGTGAAATAAAGCCAAATTAAAGACGTTACCACGAAATAGATGAATAATAATGAGATGAAAGCCCACCTGCCGCTATCCGCCGCATGTAAGCGCCTAATTTGTGATTGTGATGCGTTCGATTGCGGTGGAAAGAAGTTCGAACTGAAATAAAGCCAAATTAAAGACGTTACCACGACATAGATGAATAATAATGAGATGAAAGCCCACCTGCCGCTATCCGCCGCATGTAAGCGCCTAATTTGTGATTGTGATGCGTTCGATTGTGCTGGAATGAAGTTCGAAGTGAAATAAAGCCAAATTAAAGACGTTACCACGACATAGATGAATAATAATGACATCAAAGCGCCTAATTTGTGATTGTGATGCGTTCGATTGTGCTGGAATGAAGTTCGAACTGAAATAAAGCCAAATTAAAGACGTTACCACGACATAGATGAATAATAATGAGATGAAAGCCCACCTGCCGCTATCCGCCGCATGTAAGCGCCTAATTTGTGATTGTGATGCGTTCGATTGTGCTGGAATGAAGTTCGAACTGAAATAAAGCCAAATTAAAGACGTTACCACGACATAGATGAATAATAATGAGATGAAAGTCCACCTGCCGCTATCCGCCGCATGTAAGCGCCTAATTTGTGATTGTGATGCGTTCGATTGTGCTGGAATGAAGTTCGAACTGAAATAAAGCCAAATTAAAGACGTTACCACGACATAGATGAATAATAATGAGATGAAAGTCCCACCTGCCGCTATCCGCCGCATGTAAGCGCCTAATTTGTGATTGTGATGCGTTCGATTGTGCTGGAATGAAGTTCGAACTGAAATAAAGCCAAATTAAAGACGTTACCACGACATAGATGAATAATAATGATATCAAAGCGCCTAATTTGTGATTGTGATGCGTTCGATTGTGCTGGAATGAAGTTCGAAGTGAAATAAAGCCAAATTAAAGACGTTACCACGACATAGATGAATAATAATGAGATCAAAGCGCCTAATTTGTGATTGTGATGCGTTCGATTGTGCTGGAAAGAAGTTCGAAGTGAAATAAAGCCAAATTAAAGACGTTACCACGACATAGATGAATAATAATGAGATCAAAGCGCCTAATTTGTGATTGTGATGCGTTCGATTGTGCTGGAATGAAGTTTGAACTGAAGTAAAGCCAAATTAAAGACGTTACCACGACATAGATGAATAATAATGAGATGAAAGCCCACCTGCTGCTATCCGCCGCATGTAAGCGCCTAATTTGTGATTGCGATGCGTTCGATTGTGCTGGAATGAAGTTCGAACTGAAATAAAGCCAAATTAAAGACGTTACCACGACATAGATGAATAATAATGAGATGAAAGTCCACCTGCCGCTATCCGCCGCATGTAAGCGCCTAATTTGTGATTGTGATGCGTTCGATTGTGCTGGAATGAAGTTCGAAGTGAAATAAAGCCAAATTAAAGACGTTACCACGACATAGATGAATAATAATGAGATGAAAGTCCACCTGCCGCTATCCGCCGCATGTAAGCGCCTAATTTGTGATTGTGATGCGTTCGATTGTGCTGGAATGAAGTTTCGAACTGAAATAAAGCCAAATTAAAGACGTTACCACGACATAGATGAATAATAATGATATCAAAGCGCCTAATTTGTCATTGTGATGCGTTCGATTGTGCTGGAATGAAGTTCGAAGTGAAATAAAGCCAAATTAAAGACGTTACCACGACATAGATGAATAATAATGAGATCAAAGCGCCTAGTTTGTGATTGTGATGCGTTCGATTGTGCTGGAATGAAGTTCGAACTGAAATAAAGCCAAATTAAAGACGTTACCACGAAATACATGAATAATAATGAGATGAAAAGTCCACCGCCGCTATCCGCCGCATGTAAGCGCCTAATTTGTGATTGTTATGCGTTCGATTGTGCTGGAATGAAGTTCGAACTGAAATAAAGCGACATAGATGAATCATAATAGATGAAAGCCCACCTGCCGCTATCCGCCGCATGTAAGCGCCTAATTTGTGATGGTGCTGGAAAGAAGTTCGACCTGAAATAAAGCCAAATTAAAGGCGTTACCACGACATAGATGAATAATAATGAGATGAAAGTCCACCTGCCGCTATCCGCCGCATGTAAGCGCCTAATTCGTGATTGTGATGCGTTCGATTGTGCTGGAATGACGTTCGAACTGAAAGAAAGCCAAATTAAAGACGTTACCACGACATAGATGAATAATAATGAGATGAAAGCCCACCTGCCGCTATCCGCCGCATGTAAGCGCCTAATTTGTGATTGTGCTGGAATGAAGTTCGAAGTGAAATAAAGCCAAATTAAAGACGTTACCACGACATAGCTGAATAATAATGAGATGAAAGCCCACCTGCCGCTATCCGCCGCATGTAAGCGCCTAATTTGTGATTGTGCTGGAAAGAAGTTCGAAGTGAAATAAAGCCAAATTAAAGACGTTACCACGACATAGATGAATAATAGTGAGTTGAAAGACCACCCGCCGCTATCCGCCGCATGTAAGCGCCTAATTTGTGATTGTGCTGGAAATGAAGTTCGAAGTGAAAGAAAGCCAAATTAAAGACGTTACCTCAAACATACATGAATAATAATGAGATGAAAGCGCCTAATTTGTGATTGTGATGCGTTCGATTGTGCTGGAATGAAGTTCGAAGTGAAATAAAGCCAAATTAAAGACGTTACCACGACATAGATGAATAATAATGAGATCAAAGCGCCTAATTTGTGATTGTGATGCGTTCGATTGTGCTGGAAATGAAGTTCGAAGTGAAATAAAGCCAAATTAAAGGCGTTACCACGACATAGATGAATAATAATGAGATCAAAGCGCCTAATTTGTGATTGTGATGCATTCGATTGTGCTGGAATGAAGTTCGAAGTGAAATAAAGCCAAATTAAAGACGTTACCACGACATAGATGAATAACTAATGAGATGAAAGCCCACCTGCCGCTATCCGCCGCATGTAAGCGCCTAATTTGTGATTGTGATGCAGTTTGATTGCGGTGGAAAGAAGTTCGAACTGAAATAAAGCCAAGTTAAAGACGTTACCACGAAATAGATGAATAATAATGAGTTGGAAGTCCACCTGCCGCTATCCGCCGCATCTGCGCGCCTAATTTGTGATTGTGATGCGTTCGATTGTGCTGGAATGAAGTTCGAACTGAAATAAAGCCAAATAAAGACGACATAGATGAATAATAATGAGATGAAAGCCCACCTGCCGCTATCCGCCGCATGTAAGCGCCTAATTTGTGATTGTGCTGGAAAGAAGTTCGAACTGAAATAAAGCCAAATTAAAGACGTTACCACGACATAGATGAATAATAATGAGATGAAAGCCCCCCTGCCGCTATCCGCCGCATGTAAGTGCCTAATTTGTGATTGCGACGCGTTCGATTGCGGTGGAATGAAATTCGAACTGAAATAAAGCCAAATTAAAGACGTTACCACGACATAGATGAATAATAATGAGATGAAAGTCCACCTGCCGCTATCCCCCGCATGTAAGCGCCTAATTTGTGATTGTGCTGGAAAGAAGTTCGAACTGAAATAAAGCCAAATTAAAGACGTTACCACGACATAGATGAATAATAATGAAATGAAAGCCCACCTGCCGCTATCCGCCGCATGTAAGCGCCTAATTTGTGATTGTGATGCGTTCGATTGTGCTGGAAAGAAGTTCGAACTGAAATAAAGCCAAATTAAAGACGTTACCACGACATAGATGAATAATAATGAGATCAAAGCACCTAATTTGTGATTGTGATGCGTTCGATTGAGCTGGAATAAAGTTCGAACTGAAATGAAGCCAAATTAAAGACGTTACCACGACATAGATGAATAATAATGAGATGAAAGCCCACCTGCCGCTATCCGCCGCATGTAAGCGCCTAATTTATGATTGTAATGCGTTCGATTGTGCTGGAATGAAGTTCGAACTGAAAGAAAGCCAAATTAAAGACGTTACCACGAAATATATGAATAATAATAAGATGAATGCCCACCTGCCGCTATCCGCCGCATGTAAGCGCCTAATTTGTGATTGTGATGCGTTCGATTGTGCTGGAATGAAGTTCGAAGTGAAATAAAGCCAAATTAAAGACGTTACCACGACATAGATGAATAATAATGAGATGAAAGTCCACCCGCCGCTATCCGCCGCATGTAAGCGCAGCGGCTAATTTGTGATTGCGACGCGTTCGATTGTGCTGGAATGAAGTTCGAACTGAAATAAAGCCAAATTAAAGGCGTTACCACGACATAGATGAATAATAATGAGATCAAAGCGCCTAATTTGTGATTGTGATGCGTTCGATTGTGCTGGAATGAAGTTCGAAGTGAAATAAAGCCAAATTAAAGACGTTACCACGACATAGGTGAATAATAATGAGATGAAAGCCCACCTGCCGCTATCCGCCGCATGTAAGCGCCTAATTTGTCATTGTGATGCATTTGATTGCGGTGAAAAGAAGTTCGAACTGAAATAAAGCCAAATTAAAGACGTTACCACGACATAGATGAATAATAATGAAATGAAAGCCTACCTGCCGCTATCCGCCGCATGTAAGCGCCTAATTTGTGATTGTGATGCGTTGGATTGTGCTGGAAAGAAGTTCGAATTGAAATGAGGCCAAATTAAAGACGTTACCACGACATAGATGAATAATAATGACATCAAAGCGCCTAATTTGTGATTGTGATGCGTTCGATTCTGCTGGAATGAAGTTTGAACTGAAGTAAAGCCAAATTAAAGACGTTACCACGACATAGATGAATAATAATGAGATGAAAGTCCACCTGCTACTATCCGCCGCATGTAAGCGCCTAATTTGTGATTGTGCTGGAACGAAGTTCGAACTGAAATAAAGCCAAATTAAAGACGTTACCACAAAATACATGAATAATAATGAGATGAAAGTCCACCTGCTACTATCCGCCGCATGTAAGCGCCTAATTTGTGATTGTGATGCGTTCGATTGTGCTGGAATGAAGTTCGAAAAGAAATAAAGCCAAATTAAAGACGTTACCACGAAATACATGAATAATAATGAGATGAAAGTCCACCCACCGCTATCCGCCGCATGTAAACGCCTAATTTGTGATTGTGATGCGTTCGATTGTGCTGCAAAGAAGTTCGAACGGAAATAAAGCCAAATTAAAGACGTTACCACGACATAGATGAATAATAATGAGATGAAAGCCTCCCTGCCGCTATCCGCCGCATGTAAGCGCCGAATTTGTGATTGTTATGCGTTCGATTGTGCTGGAATGAAGTTCGAACTGAAATAAAGCGACATAGATGAATAATAATGAGATAAAAGCCCACCTGCCGCTATCCGCCGCATGTAAGCGCCTAATTTGTGATTGTGATGCGTTCGATTGTGCTGGAATGAAGTTCGAACTGAAATAAAGCCAAATTGAAGACGTTACCACGAAATACATGAATATAATGAGATGAAAGTCCACCCACCGCTATCCGCCGCATGTAAGCGCCTAATTTGTGATTGTGATGCGTTCGATTGTGCTGGAAAGAAGTTCGAACGGAAATAAAGCCAAATTAAAGACGTTACCACGACATAGATGAATAATAATGAGATGAAAGCCTCCCTGCCGCTATCCGCCGCATGTAAGCGCCTAATTTGTGATTGTTATGCGTTCGATTGTGCTGGAATGAAGTTCGAACTGAAATAAAGCGACATAGATGAATAATAATGAGATAAAAGCCCACCTGCCGCTATCCGCCGCATGTAAGCGCCTAATTTGTGATTGTGCTGGAAAGAAGTTCGAAGTGAAAGAAAGCCAAATTAAAGACGTTACCACGACATAGATGAATAATAGTGAGTTGAAAGACCACCCGCCGCTATCCGCCGCATGTAAGCGCCTAATTTGTGATTGTGCTGGAAAGAAGTTCGAACTGAAAGAAAGCCAAATTAAAGACGTTACCACGACATAGATGATTAATAAGCGCCTAATTTGTGCTTGTCATGCATTCGATTGTGCTGGAATGAAGTTCGAACTGATAGAAAGCCAAATTAAAGACGTTACCATGACATAGATGAATAATAATGAGATCAAAGCGCCTAATTTGTGATTGTGATGCGTTCGATTGAGCTGGAAAGAAGTTCGAACTGAAATCAAGCCAAATTAAAGACGTTACCACGACATAGATGAATAATAATGAGATGAAAGCCCACCTGCTACTATCCGCCGCATGTAAGCGCCTAATTTGTGATTGTGACACGTTAGATTGTGCTGGAATGAAGTTCGAACTGAAATAAAGCCAAATTAAAGACGTTACCACGACATAGATGAATAATAATGAGATGAAAGTCCACCTGCCGCTATCCGCCGCATGTAAGCGCCTAATTTGTGATTGTGATGCGTTCGATTGTGCTGGAATGAAGTTCGAACTGAAATAAAGCCAAATTAAAGACGTTACCACGACATAGATGAATAATAATGATATCAAAGCGCCTAATTTGTGATTGTGATGCGTTCGATTGTGCTGGAAAGAAGTTCGAATTGAAATGAGGCCAAATTAAAGACGTTACCACGACATAGATGAATAATAATGAGATCAAAGCGCCTAATTTGTGATTGTGATGCGTTGGATTGTGCTGGAAAGAAGTTCGAATTGAAATGAGGCCAAATTAAAGACGTTACCACGACATAGATGAATAATAATGACATCAAAGCACCTAATTTGTGACTGTGATGCGTTCGATTGTGCTGGAATGAAGTTTGAACTGAAGTAAAGCCAAATTAAAGACGTTACCACGACATAGATGAATGATAATGAGATGAAAGCCCACCTGCTACTATCCGCCGCATGTAAGCGCCTAATTTGTGATTGCGACGCGTTAGATTGTGCTGGAATGAAGTTCGAACTGAAATAAAGCCAAATTAAAGACGTTACCACGACATAGATGAATAATAATGATATCAAAGCGCCTAATTTGTGATTGTGATGCGTTCGATTGTGCTGGAAAGAAGTTCGAATTGAAATGAGGCCAAATTAAAGACGTTACCACGACATAGATGAATAATAATGAGATCAAAGCGCCTAATTTGTGATTGTGATGCGTTCGATTGTGCTGGAATGAAGTTTGAACTGAAATAAAGCCAAATTAAAGACGTTACCACGAAATACATGAATAATAATGAGATGAAAATCCACCTGCCGCTATCCGCCGCATGTAAGCGCCTAATTTGTTATTGTTATGCGTTCGATTGTGCTGGAATGAAATTCGAACTGAAATAAAGCGACATAGATGAATCATAATAAGATGAAAGCCCACCTGCCGCTATCCGCCGCATGTAAGCGCCTAATTTGTGATGGTGCTGGAAAGAAGTTCGACCTGAAATAAAGCCAAATTAAAGGCGTTACCACGACATAGATGAATAATAATGAAATGAAAGTCCACCTGCCGCTATCCGCCGCATGTAAGCGCCTAATTCATGATTGTGATGCGTTCGATTGTGCTGGAATGACGTTCGAACTGAAAGAAAGCCAAATTAAAGACGTTACCACGAAATAGATGAATAATAATAAGATGCAGGCCCACCTGCCGCTATCCGCCGCATGTAAGCGCCTAATTTGTGATTGTGATGCGTTCGATTGTGCTGGAAAGAAGTTCGAATTGAAATGAGGCCAAATTAAAGACGTTACCACGACATAGATGAATAATAATGAGATCAAAGCCCACCTGCCGCTATCCGCCGCATGTAAGCCCCTAATTTGTGATTGTGCTGGAATGAAGTTCGAACTGAAATTAAGCCAAATTAAAGACGTTACCACGACATAGATGAATAATAATGAGATCAAAGCCCACCTGCCGCTATCCGCCGTATGTAAGCACCTAATTTTTGATTGTGCTGGAAAGAAGTTCGAAGTGAAAGAAAGCCAAATTAAAGACGTTACCACGACATAGATGAATAATAGTGAGTTGAAAGACCACCCGCCGCTATCCGCCGCATGTAAGCGCCTAATTTGTGATTGTGCTGGAAAGAAGTTCGAAGTGAAATAAAGCCAAATTAAAGACGTTACCACGACATACATGAATAATAATGAGATGAAAGCGCCTAATTTGTGATTGTGATGCATTCGATTGTGCTGGAATAAAGTTCGAAGTGAAATAAAGCCAAATTAAAGACGTTATCACGACATAGATGAATAATAATGAGATCAAAGCGCCTAATTTGTGATTGTGATGCGTTCGATTGTGCTGGAAAGAAGTTCGAAGTGAAATAAAGCCAAATTAAAGGCGTTACCACGACATAGATGAATAATAATGAGATCAAAGCGCCTAATTTGTGATTGTGATGCGTTCGATTGTGCTGGAATGAAGTTCGAAGTGAAATAAAGCCAAATTAAAGACGTTACCACGACATAAATGAATAATAATAAGATGAAAGCCCACCTGCCGCTATCCGCCGCATGTAACCGCCTAATTTGTGATTGTGATGCATTTCATTGCGGTGGAAAGAAGTTCGAACTGAAATAAAGCCAAATTAAAGACGTTACCACGAAATAGATGAATAATAATGAGTTGGAAGTCCACCCGCCGCTATCCGCCGCATGTAAGCGCCGAATTTGTGATTGTTATGCATTCGATTGTGCTGGAATGAAGTTCGAACTGAAATCAAGCGATATAGATGAATCATAATAAGATGAAAGCCTACCTGCCGCTATCCGCCGCATGTAAGCGCCTAATTTGTGATTGTGCTGGAAAGAAGTTCGAACTGAAATAAAGCCAAATTAAAGACGTTACCACGAAATAGATGAATAATAATGAGATCAAAGCCCCCCTGCCGCTATCCGCCGCATGTAAGTGCCTAATTTGTGATTGCGACGCGTTCGATTGCGGTGGAATGAAATTCGAACTGAAATAAAGCCAAATTAAAGACGTTGACACGACATAGATGAATAATAATGAGATGAAAGTCCACCTGCCGCTATCCGCCGCATGTAAGCGCCTAATTTGTGATTGTGATGCGTTCGATTGTGCTGGAAGAAGTTCGAACTGAAATGAAGCCAAATTAAAGACGTTACCACGACAGAGATGAATAATAATGAGATCAAAGCGCCTAATTTGTGATTGTGATGCGTTCGATTGAGCTGGAATGAAGTTCGAACTGAAATAAAGCCAAATTAAAGACGTTACCACGACATAGATGAATAATAATGAGATGAAAGCCCACCTGCCGCTATCCGCCGCATGTAAGCGCCTAATTTATGATTGTGACGCGTTCGATTGTGCTGGAATGACGTTCGAACTGAAAGAAAGCCAAATTAAAGACGTTACCACGAAATAGATGAATAATAATAAGATGAAAGCCCACCTGCCGCTATCCGCCGCATGTAAGCGCCTAATTTGTGATTGTGATGCGTTCGATTGTGCTGGAATGAAGTTCGAACTGAAATAAAGCCAAATTAAAGACGTTACCACGACATAGATGAATAATAATGAGATGAAAGTCCACCCGCCGCTATCCGCCGCATGTAAGCGCCGCGGCTAATTTGTGATTGCGACGCGTTCGATTGTGCTGGAATGAAGTTCGAACTGAAATAAAGCCAAATTAAAGGCGTTACCACGACATAGATGAATAATAATAAGATCAAAGCGCCTAATTTGTGATTGTGATGCGTTCGATTGTGCTGGAATGAAGTTCGAAGTGAAATAAAGCCAAATTAAAGACGTTACCACGACATAGGTGAATAATAATGAGATGAAAGCCCACCTGCCGCTATCCGCCGCATGTAAGCGCCTAATTTGTGATTGTGATGCATTTGATTGCGGTGGAAAGAAGTTCGAACTGAAATAAAGCCAAATTAAAGACGTTACCACGACATAGATGAATAATAATGAAATGAAAGCCTACCTGCCGCTATCCGCCGCATGTAAGCGCCTAATTTGTGATTGTCATGCGTTGGATTGTGCTGGAAAGAAGTTCGAACTGAAAGAAAGCCAAATTAAAGACGTTACCACGACATAGATGAATAATAATGAGATGAAAGCCCACCTGCCGCTATCCGCCGCATGTAAGCGCCTAATTTGTGATTGTGCTGGAACGAAGTTCGAACTGAAATTAAGCCAAATTAAAGACGTTACCACGACATAGATGAATAATAATGAGATCAAAGCCCACCTGCCGCTATCCGCCGAATGTAAGCACCTAATTTATGATTGTGCTGGAAAGAAGTTCGAAGTGAAAGAAAGCCAAATTAAAGACGTTACCACGACATAGATGAATAATAGTGAGTTGAAAGACCACCCGCCGCTATCCGCCGCATGTAAGCGCCTAATTTGTGATTGTGCTGGAAAGAAGTTCGAAGTGAAATAAAGCCAAATTAAAGACGTTACCACGACATACATGAATAATAATGAGATGAAAGCGCCTAATTTGTGATTGTGATGCATTCGATTGTGCTGGAATAAAGTTCGAAGTGAAATAAAGCCAAATTAAAGAGGTTATCATGACATAGATGAATAATAATGAGATCAAAGCGCCTAATTTGTGATTGTGATGCGTTCGATTGTGCTGGAAAGAAGTTCGAAGTGAAATAAAGCCAAATTAAAGACGTTACCACGACATAGATGAATAATAATGAGATGAAAGCCCACCTACTACTATCCGCCGCATGTAAGCGCCTAATTTGTGATTGTGCTGGAACGAAGTTCGAACTGAAAGAAAGCCAAATTAAAGACGTTACCACGACATAGATGAATAATAATGAGATGAAAGTCCACCTGCTACTATCCGCCGCATGTAAGCGCCTAATTTGTGATTGTGATGCGTTCGATTGTGCTGGAATGAAGTTCGAACTGAAATAAAGCCAAATTGAAGACGTTACCACGAAATACATGAATAATAATGAGATGAAAGTCCACTCACCGCTATCCGCCGCATGTAAGCGCCTAATTTGTGATTGTGATGCCTTCGATTGTGCTGGAAAGAAGCTCGAACGGAAATAAAGCCAAATTAAAGACGTTACCACGACATAGATGAATAATAATGAGATGAAAGCCTCCCTGCCGCTATCCGCCGCATGTAAGCTCCTAATTTGTGATTGTTATGCTTTCAATTGTGCTGGAATGAAGTTCGAACTGAAATAAAGCGACATAGATGAATAATAATGAGATAAAAGCCCACCTGCCGCTATCCGCCGCATGTAAGCGCCTAATTTGTGATTGTGATGCGTTCGATTGTGCTGGAATGAAGTTCGAACTGAAATAAAGCCAAATTGAAGACGTTACCACGAAATACATGAATAATAATGAGATGAAAGTCCACCTGCCGCTATCCGCCGCATGTAAGCGCCTAATTTGTGATTGTGATGCGTTCGATTGTTCTGGAAAGAAGTTCGAACGGAAATAAAGCCAAATTAAAGACGTTACCACGACATAGATGAATAATAATGAGATGAAAGCCTCCCTGCCGCTATCCGCCGCATGTAAGCGCCTAATTTGTGATTGTTATGCGTTCGATTGTGCTGGAATGAAGTTCGAACTGAAATAAAGCGACATAGATGAATAATAATGAGATAAAAGCCCACCTGCCGCTATCCGCCGCATGTAAGCGCCTAATTTGTGATTGTGCTGGAATGAAGTTCGAAGTGAAAGAAAGCCAAATTAAAGACGTTACCACGACATAGATGAATAATAGTGAGTTGAAAGACCACCCGCGGCTATCCGCCGCATGTAAGCGCCTAATTTGTGATTGTGCTGGAAAGAAGTTCGAACTGAAAGAAAGCCAAATTAAAGACGTTACCACGACATAGATGATTAATAAGCGCCTAATTTGTGCTTGTCATGCATTCGATTGTGCTGGAATGAAGTTCGAACTGAAATGAAGCCAAATTAAAGACGTTACCATGACATAGATGAATAATAATGAGATCAAAGCGCCTAATTTGTGCTTGTCATGCATTCGATTGAGCTGGAAAGAAGTTCGAACTGAAATCAAGCCAAATTAAAGACGTTACCACGACATAGATGAATAATAATGAGATCAAAGCCCACCTGCCGCTATCCGCCGCATGTAAGCACCTAATTTATGATTGTGATGCGTTCGATTGTGCTGGAATGAAGTTCGAACTGAAATAAAGCCAAATTAAAGACGATACCACGACATAGATGAATAATGATGAGATCAAAGCCCACCTGCCGCTATCCGCCGCATTTAAGCGCCTAATTTGTGATTGTGCTGGAAAGAGGTTCGAACTGAAATAAAGCCAAATTAAAGACGTTACAACGAAATAGATGAATAATAATGAGATGAAAGTCCACCTGCCGCTATCCGCCGCATCTGCGCGCCTAATTTGTGATTGCGACGCGTTCGATTGTGCTGGAATGAAGTTCGACGTGAAATAAATCCAAATTAAAGACGTTTCCACGACATAGATGAATAATAATGATATCAAAGCGCCTAATTTGTGATTGTGATGCGTTCGATTGTGCTGGAAAGAAGTTCGAATTGAAATGAGGCCAAATTAAAGACGTTACCACGACATAGATGAATAATAATGAGATCAAAGCGCCTAATTTGTGATTGTGATGCGTTCGACTGTGCTGGAATGAAGTTCGAAGTGAAATAAAGCCAAATTAAAGACGTTACCACGAAATACATGAATAATAATGAGAGGAAAGTCCACCTGCCGCTATCCGCCGCATCTGCGCGCCTAATTTGTGATTGCCACGCGTTAGATTGTGCTGGCATGAAGTTCGAACTGAAATAAAGCCAAATTAAAGACGTTACCACGAAATACATGAATAATAATGAGATGAAAGTCCACCCACCGCTATCCGCCGCATGTAAGCGCCTAATTTGTTATTGTTATGCGTTCGATTGTGCTGGAATGAAGTTCGAACTGAAATAAAGCGACATAGATGAATCATAATAAGATGAAAGCCCACCTGCCGCTATCCGCCGCATGTAAGCGCCTAATTTGTGATTGTGCTGGAAAGACGTTCGACCTGAAATAAAGCCAAATTAAAGACGTTACCACGACATAGATGAATAATAATGAAATGAAAGTCCACCTGCCGCTATCCGCCGCATGTAAGCGCCTAATTTATGATTGTGATGCCTTCGATTGTGCTGGAATGACGTTCGAACTGAAAGAAAGCCAAATTAAAGACGTTACCACGAAATAGATGAATAATAATAAGATGAAAGCCCACCTGCCGCTATCCGCCGCATGTAAGCGCCTAATTTGTGATTGTGATGCGTTCGATTGTGCTGGAAAGAAGTTCGAATTGAAATGAGGCCAAATTAAAGACGTTACCACGACATAGATGAATAATAATGAGATGAAAGCCCACCTGCCGCTATCCGCCGCATGTAAGCGCCTAATTTGTGATTGTGCTGGAAAGAAGTTCGAACTGAAAGAAAGCCAAATTAAAGACGTTACCACGACATAGATGAATAATAATGAGATGAAAGCCCACCTGCCGCTATCCGCCGCATGTAAGCACCTAATTTGTGATTGTGCTGGAAAGAAGTTCGAAGTGAAAGAAAGCCAAATTAAAGACGTTACCACGACATAGATGAATAATAGTGAGATGAAAGCGCCTAATTTGTGATTGTGATGCATTCTATTGTGCTGGAATGAAGTTCGAAGTGAAATAAAGCCAAATTAAAGACGTTACCACGAAATAGATGAATAATAATGAGATCAAAGCGCCTAATTTGTGATTGTGATGCGTTGGATTGTGCTGGAAAGAAGTTCGAAGTGAAATAAAGCCAAATTAAAGGCGTTACCACGACATAGATGAATAATAATGAGATGAAAACGCCTAATTTGTGATTGTGATGCATTCGATTGTGCTGGAATGAAGTTCGAAGTGAACTAAAGCCAAATTAAAGACGTTTCCACGACATAAATGAATAATGATGAGATGAAAGCCCACCTGCCGCTATCCGCCGCATGTAACCGCCTAATTTGTGATTGTGATGCATTTGATTGCGGTGGAAAGAAGTTCGAACTGAAATAAAGCGACATAGATGAATCATAATAAGATGAAAGCCCACCTGCCGCTATCCGCCACATGTAAGCGCCTAATTTGTGATTGTGCTGGAATGAAGTTCGAACTGAAATAAAGCCAAATTAAAGACGTTACCACGACATAGATGAATAATAATGAGATGAAAGCCCCCCTGCCGCTATCCCTGGCATGTAAGTGCCTCATTTTTGATCGCGACGCGTTCGATTGCGGTGGAATGAAATTCGAACTGAAATAAAGCCAAATTAAAGACGTTGACACGACATACGTGAATAATAATGAGATGAAAGTCCACCTGCCGCTATCCCCCGCGTGTAAGCGCCTAATTTGTGATTGTGCTGGAAAGAAGTTCGAACTGAAATAAAGCCAAATTAAAGACGTTACCACGAAATACATGAATAATAAAGAAATGAAAGCCCACCTGCCGCTATCCGCCGCATGTAAGCGCCTAATTTGTGATTGTGATGCGTTCGATTGTGCTGGAATGAAGTTCGAAAAGAAATAAAGCCAAATTGAAGACGTTACCACGAAATACATGAATAATAATGAGATGAAAGTCCACCCACCGCTATCCGCCGCATGTAAGCGCCTAATTTGTGATTGTGATGCGTTCGATTGTGCTGGAAAGAAGTTCGAACTGAAATAAAGCCAAATTAAAGACGTTACCACGACATAGATGAATAATAATGAGATGAAAGCCTCCCTGCCGCTATCCGCCGCATGTAAGCGCCGAATTTGTGATTGTTATGCGTTCGATTGTGCTGGAATGAAGTTCGAACTGAAATAAAGCGACATAGATGAATAATAATGAGATGAAAGCCTCCCTGCCGCTATCCGCCGCATGTAAGCGCCTAATTTGTGATTGTTATGCGTTCGATTGTGCTGGAAAGAAGTTCGAACGGAAATAAAGCCAAATTAAAGACGTTACCACGACATAGATGAATAATAATGAGATGAAAGCCTCCCTGCCGCTATCCGCCGCATGTAAGCGCCTAATTTGTGATTGTTATGCTTTCGATTGTGCTGGAATGAAGTTCGAACTGAAATAAAGCGACATAGATGAATAATAATGAGATAAAAGCCCACCTGCCGCTATCCGCCGCATGTAAGCACCTAATTTGTGATTGTGCTGGAAAGAAGTTCGAAGTGAAAGAAAGCCAAATTAAAGACGTTACCACGACATAGATGAATAATAGTGAGATGAAAGCGCCTAATTTGTGATTGTGATGCATTCGATTGTGCTGGAATGAAGTTCGAAGTGAAATAAAGCCAAATTAAAGACGTTACCATGACATAGATGAATAATAATGAGATCAAAGCGCCTAATTTGTGATTGTGATGCGTTGGATTGTGCTGGAAAGAAGTTCGAAGTGAAATAAAGCCAAATTAAAGGCGTTACCACGAAATAGATGAATAATAATGAGATCAAAACGCCTAATTTGTGATTGTGATGCATTCGATTGTGCTGGAATGAAGTTCGAAGTGAACTAAAGCCAAATTAAAGACGTTACCACGACATAGATGAATAATAATGAGATGAAAGCCTCCCTGCCGCTATCCGCCGCATGTAAGCGCCTAATTTGTGATTGTTATGCGTTCGATTGTGCTGGAATGAAGTTCGAACTGAAATAAAGCGACATAGATGAATAATAATGAGATAAAAGCCCACCTGCCGCTATCCGCCGCATGTAAGCGCCTAATTTGTGATTGTGCTGGAAAGAAGTTCGAAGTGAAAGAAAGCCAAATTAAAGACGTTACCACGACATAGATGAATAATAGTGAGTTGAAAGACCACCCGCCGCTATCCGCCGCATGTAAGCGCCTAATTTGTGATTGTGCTGGAAAGAAGTTCGAACTGAAAGAAAGCCAAATTAAAGACGTTACCACGACATAGATGATTAATAAGCGCCTAATTTGTGCTTGTCATGCATTCGATTGTGCTGGAATGAAGTTCGAACTGATAGAAAGCCAAATTAAAGACGTTACCATGACATAGATGAATAATAATGAGATCAAAGCGCCTAATTTGTGATTGCGACGCGTTCGATTGAGCTGGAAAGAAGTTCGAACTGAAATCAAGCCAAATTAAAGACGTTACCACGACATAGATGAATAATAATGAGATCAAAGCCCACCTGCCGCTATCCGCCGCATGTAAGCGCCTAATTTATGATTGTGATGCGTTCGATTGTGCTGGAATAACGTTCGAACTGAAATAAAGCCAAATTAAAGACGTTACCACGACATAGATGAATAATGATGAGATCAAAGCCCACCTGCCGCTATCCGCCGCATGTAAGCGCCTAATTTGTGATTGTGCTGGAAAGAGGTTCGAACTGAAATAAAGCCAAATTAAAGACGTTACCACGAAATAGATGAATAATAATGAGATGAAAGTCCACCTGCCGCTATCCGCCGCATCTGCGCGCCAAATTTGTGATTGCGACGCGTTAGATTGTGCTGGAATGAAGTTCGACCTGAAATAAAGCCAAATTAAAGACGTTTCCACGACATAGATGAATAATAATGATATCAAAGCGCCTAATTTGTGATTGTGATGCGTTCGATTGTGCTGGAAAGAAGTTCGAATTGAAATGAGGCCAAATTAAAGACGTTACCACGACATAGATGAATAATAATGAGATCAAAGCGCCTAATTTGTGATTGTGATGCGTTCGATTGTGCTGGAATGAAGTTCGAAGTGAAATAAAGCCAAATTAAAGACGTTACCACGAAATAGATGAATAATAATGAGAGGTAAGTCCACCTGCCGGTATCCGCCGCATCTGCGCGCCTAATTTGTGATTGCCACGCGTTAGATTGTGCTGGCATGAAGTTCGAAGTGAAATAAAGCCAAATTAAAGACGTTACCACGAAATACATGAATAATAATGAGATGAAAGTCCACCCACCGCTATCCGCCGCATGTAAGCGCCTAATTTGTTATTGTTATGCGTTCGATTGTGCTGGAATGAAGTTCGAACTGAAATAAAGCGACATAGATGAATCGTAATAAGATGAAAGCCCACCTGCCGCTATCCGCCGCATGTAACGCCTAATTTGTGATTGTGCTGGAAAGACGTTCGACCTGAAATAAAGCCAAATTAAAGACGTTACCACGACATAGATGAATAATAATGAAATGAAAGTCCACCTGCCGCTATCCGCCGCATGTAAGCGCCTAATTTATGATTGTGATGCGTTCGATTGTGCTGGAATGACGTTCGAACTGAAAGAAAGCCAAATTAAAGACGTTACCAAGAAATAGATGAATAATAATAAGATGAAAGCCCACCTGCCGCTATCCGCCGCATGTAAGCGCCTAATTTGTGATTGTGATGCGTTCGATTGTGCTGGAAAGAAGTTCGAATTGAAATGAGGCCAAATTAAAGAGCTTACCACGACATAGATGAATAATAATGAGATGAAAGCCCACCTGCCGCTATCCGCCGCATGTAAGCGCCTAATTTGTGATTGTGCTGGAAAGAAGTTCGAACTGAAAGAAAGCCAAATTAAAGACGTTACCACGACATAGATGAATAATAATGAGATGAAAGCCCACCTGCCACTATCCGCCGCATGTAAGCACCTAATTTGTGATTGTGCTGGAAAGAAGTTCGAAGTGAAAGAAAGCCAAATTAAAGACGTTACCACGACATAGATGAATAATAGTGAGATGAAAGCGCCTAATTTGTGATTGTGATGCATTCGATTGTGCTGGAATGAAGTTCGAACTGAAATAAAGCCAAATTAAAGACGTTACCACGACATAGATGAATAATAATGAGATCAAAGCGCCTAATTTGTGATTGTGATGCGTTGGATTGTGCTGGAAAGAAGTTCGAAGTGAAATAAAGCCAAATTAAAGGCGTTACCACGACATAGATGAATAATAATGAGATCAAAAACGCCTAATTTGTGATTGTGATGCATTCGATTGTGCTGGAATGAAGTTCGAAGTGAACTAAAGCCAAATTAAAGACGTTACCACGACATAAATGAATAATGATGAGATGAAAGCCCACCTGCCGCTATCCGCCGCATGTAACCGCCTAATTTGTGATTGTGATGCATTTGATTGCGGTGGAAAGAAGTTCGAACTGAAATAAAGCGACATAGATGAATCATAATAAGATGAAAGCCCACCTGCCGCTATCCGCCACATGTAAGCGCCTAATTTGTGATTGTGCTGGAAAGAAGTTCGAAGTGAAATAAAGCCAAATTAAAGGCGTTACCATGACATAGATGAATAATAATGAGATGAAAGCCCCCCTGCCGCTATCCCTGGCATGTAAGTGCCTCATTTTTGATTGCGACGCGTTCGATTGCGGTGGAATGAAATTCGAACTGAAATAAAGCCAAATTAAAGACGTTGACACGACATAGATGAATAATAATGAGATGAAAGTCCACCTGCCGCTATCCCCCGCATGTAAGCGCCTAATTTGTGATTGTGCTGGAATAACGTTCGAACTGAAATAAAGCCAAATTAAAGACGTTACCACGACATAGATGAATAATGATGAGATCAAAGCCCACCTGCCGCTATCCGCCGCATGTAAGCGCCTAATTTGTGATTGTGCTGGAAAGAGGTTCGAACTGAAATAAAGCCAAATTAAAGACGTTACCACGAAATAGATGAATAATAATGAGATGAAAGTCCACCTGCCACTATCCGCCGCATCTGCGCGCCTAATTTGTGATTGCGACGCGTTAGATTGTGCTGGAATGAAGTTCGACCTGAAATAAAGCCAAATTAAAGACGTTTCCACGACATAGATGAATAATAATGATATCAAAGCGCCTAATTTGTGATTGTGATGCGTTCGATTGTGCTGGAAAGAAGTTCGAATTGAAATGAGGCCAAATTAAAGACGTTACCACGACATAGATGAATAATAATGAGATCAAAGCGCCTAATTTGTGATTGTGATGCGTTCGATTGTGCTGGAATGAAGTTCGAAGTGAAATAAAGCCAAATTAAAGACGTTACCACGAAATAGATGAATAATAATGAGAGGTAAGTCCACCTGCCGGTATCCGCCGCATCTGCGCGCCTAATTTGTGATTGCCACGCGTTAGATTGTGCTGGCATGAAGTTCGAACTGAAATAAAGCCAAATTAAAGACGTTACCACGAAATACATGAATAATAATGAGATGAAAGTCCACCCACCGCTATCCGCCGCATGTAAGCGCCTAATTTGTTATTGTTATGCGTTCGATTGTGATGGAATGAAGTTCGAACTGAAATAAAGCGACATAGATGAATCATAATAAGATGAAAGCCCACCTGCCGCTATCCGCCGCATGTAACGCCTAATTTGTGATTGTGCTGGAAAGACGTTCGACCTGAAATAAAGCCAAATTAAAGACGTTACCACGACATAGATGAATAATAATGAAATGAAAGTCCACCTGCCGCTATCCGCCGCATGTAAGCGCCTAATTTATGATTGTGATGCGTTCGATTGTGCTGGAATGACGTTCGAACTGAAAGAAAGCCAAATTAAAGACGTTACCAAGAAATAGATGAATAATAATAAGATGAAAGCCCACCTGCCGCTATCCGCCGCATGTAAGCGCCTAATTTGTGATTGTGACGCGTTCGATTGTGCTGGAAAGAAGTTCGAATTGAAATGAGGCCAAATTAAAGACGTTACCACGACATAGACGAATAATAATGAGATGAAAGCCCACCTGCCGCTATCCGCCGCATGTAAGCGCCTAATTTGTGATTGTGCTGGAAAGAAGTTCGAACTGAAAGAAAGCCAAATTAAAGACGTTACCACGACATAGATGAATAATAATGAGAGGAAAGCCCACCTGCCGCTATCCGCCGCATGTAAGCACCTAATTTGTGATTGTGCTGGAAAGAAGTTCGAAGTGAAAGAAAGCCAAATTAAAGACGTTACCACGACATAGATGAATAATAGTGAGATGAAAGCGCCTAATTTGTGATTGTGATGCATTCGATTGTGCTGGAATGAAGTTCGAAGTGAAATAAAGCCAAATTAAAGACGTTACCACGACATAGATGAATAATAATGAGATCAAAGCGCCTAATTTGTGATTGTGATGCGTTGGATTGTGCTGGAAAGAAGTTCGAAGTGAAATAAAGCCAAATTAAAGGCGTTACCACGACATAGATGAATAATAATGAGATCAAAACGCCTAATTTGTGATTGTGATGCATTCGATTGTGCTGGAATGAAGTTCGAAGTGAACTAAAGCCAAATTAAAGACGTTACCACGACATAAATGAATAATGATGAGATGAAAGCCCACCTGCCGCTATCCGCCGCATGTAACCGCCTAATTTGTGATTGTGATGCATTTGATTGCGGTGGAAAGAAGTTCGAACTGAAATAAAGCGACATAGATGAATCATAATAAGATGAAAGCCCACCTGCCGCTATCCGCCACATGTAAGCGCCTAATTTGTGATTGTGCTGGAAAGAAGTTCGAAGTGAAATAAAGCCAAATTAAAGGCGTTACCATGACATAGATGAATAATAATGAGATGAAAGCCCCCCTGCCGCTATCCCTGGCATGTAAGTGCCTCATTTTTGATTGCGACGCGTTCGATTGCGGTGGAATGAAATTCGAACTGAAATAAAGCCAAATTAAAGACGTTGACACGATATAGATGAATAATAATGAGATGAAAGTCCACCTGCCGCTATCCCCCGCATGTAAGCGCCTAATTTGTGATTGTGCTGGAAAGAAGTTCGAACTGAAATAAAGCCAAATTAAAGACGTTACCACGAAATACATGAATAATAATGAAATGAAAGCCCACCTGCCGCTATCCGCCGCATGTAAGCGCCTAATTTGTGATTGTGATGCGTTCGATTGAGCTGGAATGAAGTTCGAACTGAAATGAAGCCAAATTAAAGACGTTACCACGAAATACATGAATAATAATGAGTTGAAAGCCCACCTGCCGCTATCCCCCGCATGTAAGCGCCTAATTTATGATTGTGCTGGAATGAAGTTCGAACTGAAATAAAGCCAAATTAAAGACGTTACCACGACATAGATGAATAATAATGAGATGAAAGTCCACCCGCCGCTATCCGCCGCATGTAAGCGCCTAATTTGTGATTGCGACGCGTTCGATTGTGCTGGAATGAAGTTCGAACTGAAATAAAGCCAAATTAAAGGCGTTACCACGACATAGATGAATAATAATGAGATCAAAGCGCTTAATTTGTGATTGTGATGCGTTCGATTGTGCTGGAATGAAGTTCGAAGTGAAAGAAAGCCAAATTACAGATTTTACCACGACATAGATGAATAATAATGAGATGAAAGCCCACCTGCCGCTATCCGCCGCATGTAACCGCCTAATTTGTGATTGTGATGCATTTGATTGTGCTGGAAAGAAGTTCGAACTGAAATAAAGCCAAAGTAAAGACGTTACCACGACATAGATGAATAATAATGAGATGAAAGCCCCCCTGCCGCTATCCGCCGCATGTAAGTGCCTCATTTTTGATTGCGACGCGTTCGATTGCGGTGGAATGAAATTCGAACTGAAATAAAGCCAAATTAAAGACGTTGACACGACATAGA
>NW_023494957.1:0-1313 GCF_904425465.1 Colossoma macropomum
CAAATTTGTCTGGTCACCCGCCGCTTCAGCCCATGTAAGCGCTATTTGTGATTGCGCCGCCTCGATTGCTGAAGAGTTCGAACTGAAATAAAGCCAATTAAAGACGTTACCACGTACATAGCATGAATAATAATGAGTTGAAAATCCACCTGCCGCTATCCGCCGCATGTAAGCGCCTAATTTGTGATTGTGCGACGCGTTTCGATTTGCGTGGAAGAAGTTCGAACTGAAATGAAGCCAAATTAAAGACGTTACCACGACATAGATGAATAATAATGAGTTGAAAGCCCACCCGCCGCTATCCGCCGCATGTAAGCGCCAAATTTGTGATTGCGACACGTTCGATTGTGCTGGAATGAAGTTCGAACTGAAATAAAGCCAAATTAAAGACGTTACCACGACATAGATGAATAATAATGAGTGAAAGTCCCGCCGCTATCCGCCCGCATGTAAGCGCCTAATTTGTGATTGCACGCGTTTCGATTGTGCGTGAATGAAGTTCGAACTGAAATAAAGCAAATTAAAGACGTTACCACGACATAGATGAATAATAATGAGATGAAAAGCCCACCTGCCGCATCGATTAAGCGCCTAATTTGTGATTGCGACGCGTTCGATTGCGTGTGGAAAGAAGTTCGAACTGAAATAAAACCAAATTAAATATGTTAGCACGACATAGATGAATAATAATGAGATCAAAGTCCACCCGCCGCTATCCGCCGCATGTAAGCGCCTAATTTGTGATTGCGACGCATTCGATTGTGCTGGAAAGAAGTTCGAACTGAAATAAAGCCAAATTACAGATGTTACCACGACATAGATGAATAATAATGAGTTGAAAGTCCACCCGCCGTTATCCGCCGAGATGTTTAAGCGCCTAATTTGTGATTGCGCGCATTCGATTGCGCGTGGAAAGACGTTCGAATGAATAAGCAGAATTAAAGACGTTACCACGACATAGATGATAATATGAGATTGAAAGTCACCTGCCACTATCGCGCCGCATGTAAGCGCCGTAATTTGTGATTGTGATGCGTTCGATTGTGCTGGAATGAAGTTCGAACTGAAATAAAGCCAAATTAAAGACGTTACCACGACATAGGTGAATAATAATGAGTTGATAGTCCATCCGCCACTTTCCGCCGCATGTAAGCGCCTAATTTGTGATTGCGACGCATTCGATTGTGCTGGAAAGAAATTCGAACTGAAATAAAAACAAATTAAAGACGTTACCACGACATAGATGAATAATAATGAGATGAAAGCCCACCTGCCGCAATCCGCCGAATGTAAGCGCCTAATTTGTGATTGCG
>NW_023494958.1:0-47418 GCF_904425465.1 Colossoma macropomum
TCATCACCACAATGGAAGTCTATATCCTCCTTATTTTGTCTTTTTAGGTTTTAAATATTACAAACCCCCAGATTTTATTAAACCATGCTAGGAATATTTTTTTTTCCTCCCTTTCTTTGTCTTTTCCACTGTTTTCTGTGCAGGGATCCGGTGAAGCGTCCTTCCTGGATTCAGGATTTCAGACAGCAGAAGGACCTGGACTTCACGAAGACACCATTCCTCCTGGATTAAGACTGCAGAGGGACCAGAACTTCACGAAGACACCTGCACCTTCTGCGTTCAGCAGCCTACGTCGACCACCGCCAGGATTTGAATCGGCTACAGGATTCGTTAGACTGTGTTTTGTACATCCTTTAGATTTAATTATTAGATTCATGTTTTCATATTTCTTACTTCTTAACATTTTTGCATGTCTGTGTGTTTCTGTGTGAGTGTTTTGTTTTCAGGTGCAGGCGCTGTCGTCTGTAACCAGAGCCCCTAAATGTTGACCAGTGGGAGCGCTGAGGTCGAACATCACATCCACTCATCACCACAATGGAAGTCTATATCCTCCTTATTTTGTCTTTTTAGGTTTTAAATATTACAAACCCCCAGATTTTATTAAACCATGCTAGGAATATTTTTTTTCCTCCCTTTCTTTGTCTTTTCCACTGTTTTCTGTGCAGGGATCCGGTGAAGCGTCCTTCCTGGATTCAGGATTTCAGACAGCAGAAGGACCTGGACTTCACGAAGACACCATTCCTCCTGGATTACAGACTGCAGATGGCAGAGGGACCAGAACTTCACGAAGACACCTGCACCTTCTGCGTTCAGCAGCCTACGTCGACCACCGCCAGGATTTGAATCGGCTACAGGATTCGTTAGACTGTGTTTTGTACATCCTTTAGATTTAATTATTAGATTCATGTTTTCATATTTCTTACTTCTTAACATTTTTGCATGTCTGTGTGTTTCTGTGTGAGTGTTTTGTTTTCAGGTGCAGGCGCTGTCGTCTGTAACCAGAGCCCCTAAATGTTGACCAGTGGGAGCGCTGAGGTCGAACATCACATCCACTCATCACCACAATGGAAGTCTATATCCTCCTTATTTTGTCTTTTTAGGTTTTAAATATTACAAACCCCCAGATTTTATTAAACCATGCTAGGAATATTTTTTTTCCTCCCTTTCTTTGTCTTTTCCACTGTTTTCTGTGCAGGGATCCGGTGAAGCGTCCTTCCTGGATTAGAGACTGCCAGACAGCAGAAGGACCAGAACTTCACGAAGACACCTGCACCTTCTGCGTTCAGCAGCCTACGTCGACCACCGCCAGGATTTGAATCGGCTACAGGATTCGTTAGACTGTGTTTTGTACATCCTTTAGATTTAATTATTAGATTCATGTTTTCATATTTCTTACTTCTTAACATTTTTGCATGTCTGTGTGTTTCTGTGTGAGTGTTTTGTTTTCAGGTGCAGGCGCTGTCGTCTGTAACCAGAGCCCCTAAATGTTGACCAGTGGGAGCGCTGAGGTGGAACATCACATCCACTCATCACCACAATGGAAGTCTATATCCTCCTTATTTTGTCTTTTTAGGTTTTAAATATTACAAACCCCCAGATTTTATTAAACCATGCTAGGAATATTTTTTTTCCTCCCTTTCTTTGTCTTTTCCACTGTTTTCTGTGCAGGGATCCGGTGAAGCGTCCTTCCTGGATTCAGGATTTCAGACAGCAGAAGGACCTGGACTTCACGAAGACACCATTCCTCCTGGATTACAGACTGCAGACGCAGAGGGACCAGAACTTCACGAAGACACCTGCACCTTCTGCGTTCAGCAGCCTACGTCGACCACCGCCAGGATTTGAATCGGCTACAGGATTCGTTAGACTGTGTTTTGTACATCCTTTAGATTTAATTATTAGATTCATGTTTTCATATTTCTTACTTCTTAACATTTTTGCATGTCTGTGTGTTTCTGTGTGAGTGTTTTGTTTTCAGGTGCAGGCGCTGTCGTCTGTAACCAGAGCCCCTAAATGTTGACCAGTGGGAGCGCTGAGGTGGAACATCACATCCACTCATCACCACAATGGAAGTCTATATCCTCCTTATTTTGTCTTTTTAGGTTTTAAATATTACAAACCCCCAGATTTTATTAAACCATGCTAGGAATATTTTTTTTCCTCCCTTTCTTTGTCTTTTCCACTGTTTTCTGTGCAGGGATCCGGTGAAGCGTCCTTCCTGGATTCAGGATTTCAGACAGCAGAAGGACCTGGACTTCACGAAGACACCATTCCTCCTGGATTACAGACTGCAGACGCAGAGGGACCAGAACTTCACGAAGACACCTGCACCTTCTGCGTTCAGCAGCCTACGTCGACCACCGCCAGGATTTGAATCGGCTACAGGATTCGTTAGACTGTGTTTTGTACATCCTTTAGATTTAATTATTAGATTCATGTTTTCATATTTCTTACTTCTTAACATTTTTGCATGTCTGTGTGTTTCTGTGTGAGTGTTTTGTTTTCAGGTGCAGGCGCTGTCGTCTGTAACCAGAGCCCCTAAATGTTGACCAGTGGGAGCGCTGAGGTCGAACATCACATCCACTCATCACCACAATGGAAGTCTATATCCTCCTTATTTTGTCTTTTTAGGTTTTAAATATTACAAACCCCCAGATTTTATTAAACCATGCTAGGAATATTTTTTTTTCCTCCCTTTCTTTGTCTTTTCCACTGTTTTCTGTGCAGGGATCCGGTGAAGCGTCCTTCCTGGATTCAGGATTTCAGACAGCAGAAGGACCTGGACTTCACGAAGACACCATTCCTCCTGGATTACAGACTGCAGACGCAGGGACCAGAACTTCACGAAGACACCTGCACCTTCTGCGTTCAGCAGCCTACGTCGACCACCGCCAGGATTTGAATCGGCTACAGGATTCGTTAGACTGTGTTTTGTACATCCTTTAGATTTAATTATTAGATTCATGTTTTCATATTTCTTACTTCTTAACATTTTTGCATGTCTGTGTGTTTCTGTGTGAGTGTTTTGTTTTCAGGTGCAGGCGCTGTCGTCTGTAACCAGAGCCCCTAAATGTTGACCAGTGGGAGCGCTGAGGTCGAACATCACATCCACTCATCACCACAATGGAAGTCTATATCCTCCTTATTTTGTCTTTTTAGGTTTTAAATATTACAAACCCCCAGATTTTATTAAACCATGCTAGGAATATTTTTTTTCCTCCCTTTCTTTGTCTTTTCCACTGTTTTCTGTGCAGGGATCCGGTGAAGCGTCCTTCCTGGATTCAGGATTTCAGACAGCAGAAGGACCTGGACTTCACGAAGACACCATTCCTCCTGGATTAGAGACTGCAGACAGCAGAGGGACCAGAACTTCACGAAGACACCTGCACCTTCTGCGTTCAGCAGCCTACGTCGACCACCGCCAGGATTTGAATCGGCTACAGGATTCGTTAGACTGTGTTTTGTACATCCTTTAGATTTAATTATTAGATTCATGTTTTCATATTTCTTACTTAACATTTTTGCATGTCTGTGTGTTTCTGTGTGAGTGTTTTGTTTTCAGGTGCAGGCGCTGTCGTCTGTAACCAGAGCCCCTAAATGTTGACCAGTGGGAGCGCTGAGGTCGAACATCACATCCACTCATCACCACAATGGAAGTCTATATCCTCCTTATTTTGTCTTTTTAGGTTTTAAATATTACAAACCCCCAGATTTTATTAAACCATGCTAGGAATATTTTTTTTCCTCCCTTTCTTTGTCTTTTCCACTGTTTTCTGTGCAGGGATCCGGTGAAGCGTCCTTCCTGGATTCAGGATTTCAGACAGCAGAAGGACCTGGACTTCACGAAGACACCATTCCTCCTGGATTAGAGACTGCAGACGCAGAGGGACCAGAACTTCACGAAGACACCTGCACCTTCTGCGTTCAGCAGCCTACGTCGACCACCGCCAGGATTTGAATCGGCTACAGGATTCGTTAGACTGTGTTTTGTACATCCTTTAGATTTAATTATTAGATTCATGTTTTCATATTTCTTACTTCTTAACATTTTTGCATGTCTGTGTGTTTCTGTGTGAGTGTTTTGTTTTCAGGTGCAGGCGCTGTCGTCTGTAACCAGACCCCATAAATGTTGACCAGTGGGAGCGCTGAGGTGGAGCATCACATCCACTCATCACCACAATGGAAGTCTATATCCTCCTTATTTTGTCTTTTTAGGTTTTAAATATTACAAACCCCCAGATTTTATTAAACCATGCTAGGAATATTTTTTTTCCTCCCTTTCTTTGTCTTTTCCACTGTTTTCTGTGCAGGGATCCGGTGAAGCGTCCTTCCTGGATTCAGGATTTCAGACAGCAGAAGGACCTGGACTTCACGAAGACACCATTCCTCCTGGATTAGAGACTGCAGACGGCAGAGGGACCAGAACTTCACGAAGACACCTGCACCTTCTGCGTTCAGCAGCCTACGTCGACCACCGCCAGGATTTGAATCGGCTACAGGATTCGTTAGACTGTGTTTTGTACATCCTTTAGATTTAATTATTAGATTCATGTTTTCATATTTCTTACTTCTTAACATTTTTGCATGTCTGTGTGTTTCTGTGTGAGTGTTTTGTTTTCAGGTGCAGGCGCTGTCGTCTGTAACCAGAGCCCCTAAATGTTGACCAGTGGGAGCGCTGAGGTCGAACATCACATCCACTCATCACCACAATGGAAGTCTATATCCTCCTTATTTTGTCTTTTTAGGTTTTAAATATTACAAACCCCCAGATTTTATTAAACCATGCTAGGAATATTTTTTTTCCTCCCTTTCTTTGTCTTTTCCACTGTTTTCTGTGCAGGGATCCGGTGAAGCGTCCTTCCTGGATTCAGGATTTCAGACAGCAGAAGGACCTGGACTTCACGAAGACACCATTCCTCCTGGATTAGAGACTGCAGACAGCAGAGGGACCAGAACTTCACGAAGACACCTGCACCTTCTGCGTTCAGCAGCCTACGTCGACCACCGCCAGGATTTGAATCGGCTACAGGATTCGTTAGACTGTGTTTTGTACATCCTTTAGATTTAATTATTAGATTCATGTTTTCATATTTCTTACTTCTTAACATTTTTGCATGTCTGTGTGTTTCTGTGTGAGTGTTTTGTTTTCAGGTGCAGGCGCTGTCGTCTGTAACCAGAGCCCCTAAATGTTGACCAGTGGGAGCGCTGAGGTCGAACATCACATCCACTCATCACCACAATGGAAGTCTATATCCTCCTTATTTTGTCTTTTTAGGTTTTAAATATTACAAACCCCCAGATTTTATTAAACCATGCTAGGAATATTTTTTTTCCTCCCTTTCTTTGTCTTTTCCACTGTTTTCTGTGCAGGGATCCGGTGAAGCGTCCTTCCTGGATTCAGGATTTCAGACAGCAGAAGGACCTGGACTTCACGAAGACACCATTCCTCCTGGATTAGAGACTGCAGACGCAGAGGGACCAGAACTTCACGAAGACACCTGCACCTTCTGCGTTCAGCAGCCTACGTCGACCACCGCCAGGATTTGAATCGGCTACAGGATTCGTTAGACTGTGTTTTGTACATCCTTTAGATTTAATTATTAGATTCATGTTTTCATATTTCTTACTTCTTAACATTTTTGCATGTCTGTGTGTTTCTGTGTGAGTGTTTTGTTTTCAGGTGCAGGCGCTGTCGTCTGTAACCAGAGCCCCTAAATGTTGACCAGTGGGAGCGCTGAGGTCGAACATCACATCCACTCATCACCACAATGGAAGTCTATATCCTCCTTATTTTGTCTTTTTAGGTTTTAAATATTACAAACCCCCAGATTTTATTAAACCATGCTAGGAATATTTTTTTTTCCTCCCTTTCTTTGTCTTTTCCACTGTTTTCTGTGCAGGGATCCGGTGAAGCGTCCTTCCTGGATTCAGGATTTCAGACAGCAGAAGGACCTGGACTTCACGAAGACACCATTCCTCCTGGATTAGAGACTGCAGACGGCAGAGGGACCAGAACTTCACGAAGACACCTGCACCTTCTGCGTTCAGCAGCCTACGTCGACCACCGCCAGGATTTGAATCGGCTACAGGATTCGTTAGACTGTGTTTTGTACATCCTTTAGATTTAATTATTAGATTCATGTTTTCATATTTCTTACTTCTTAACATTTTTGCATGTCTGTGTGTTTCTGTGTGAGTGTTTTGTTTTCAGGTGCAGGCGCTGTCGTCTGTAACCAGAGCCCCTAAATGTTGACCAGTGGGAGCGCTGAGGTCGAACATCACATCCACTCATCACCACAATGGAAGTCTATATCCTCCTTATTTTGTCTTTTTAGGTTTTAAATATTACAAACCCCCAGATTTTATTAAACCATGCTAGGAATATTTTTTTTCCTCCCTTTCTTTGTCTTTTCCACTGTTTTCTGTGCAGGGATCCGGTGAAGCGTCCTTCCTGGATTCAGGATTTCAGACAGCAGAAGGACCTGGACTTCACGAAGACACCATTCCTCCTGGATTAGAGACTGCAGACAGCAGAGGGACCAGAACTTCACGAAGACACCTGCACCTTCTGCGTTCAGCAGCCTACGTCGACCACCGCCAGGATTTGAATCGGCTACAGGATTCGTTAGACTGTGTTTTGTACATCCTTTAGATTTAATTATTAGATTCATGTTTTCATATTTCTTACTTCTTAACATTTTTGCATGTCTGTGTGTTTCTGTGTGAGTGTTTTGTTTTCAGGTGCAGGCGCTGTCGTCTGTAACCAGAGCCCCTAAATGTTGACCAGTGGGAGCGCTGAGGTGGAACATCACATCCACTCATCACCACAATGGAAGTCTATATCCTCCTTATTTTGTCTTTTTAGGTTTTAAATATTACAAACCCCCAGATTTTATTAAACCATGCTAGGAATATTTTTTTTCCTCCCTTTCTTTGTCTTTTCCACTGTTTTCTGTGCAGGGATCCGGTGAAGCGTCCTTCCTGGATTCAGGATTTCAGACAGCAGAAGGACTGGACTTCACGAAGACCATCCTCCTGGATACAGACTGCAGAGGGACCAGAACTTCAGACACCTGCACCTTCTGCGTTCAGCAGCCTACGTCGACCACCGCCAGGATTTGAATCGGCTACAGGATTCGTTAGACTGTGTTTTGTACATCCTTTAGATTTAATTATTAGATTCATGTTTTCATATTTCTTACTTCTTAACATTTTTGCATGTCTGTGTGTTTCTGTGTGAGTGTTTTGTTTTCAGGTGCAGGCGCTGTCGTCTGTAACCAGAGCCCCTAAATGTTGACCAGTGGGAGCGCTGAGGTCGAACATCACATCCACTCATCACCACAATGGAAGTCTATATCCTCCTTATTTTGTCTTTTTAGGTTTTAAATATTACAAACCCCCAGATTTTATTAAACCATGCTAGGAATATTTTTTTTCCTCCCTTTCTTTGTCTTTTCCACTGTTTTCTGTGCAGGGATCCGGTGAAGCGTCCTTCCTGGATTCAGGATTTCAGACAGCAGAAGGACCTGGACTTCACGAAGACACCATTCCTCCTGGATTAGAGACTGCAGAGGGACCAGAACTTCACGAAGACACCTGCACCTTCTGCGTTCAGCAGCCTACGTCGACCACCGCCAGGATTTGAATCGGCTACAGGATTCGTTAGACTGTGTTTTGTACATCCTTTAGATTTAATTATTAGATTCATGTTTTCATATTTCTTACTTCTTAACATTTTTGCATGTCTGTGTGTTTCTGTGTGAGTGTTTTGTTTTCAGGTGCAGGCGCTGTCGTCTGTAACCAGAGCCCCTAAATGTTGACCAGTGGGAGCGCTGAGGTCGAACATCACATCCACTCATCACCACAATGGAAGTCTATATCCTCCTTATTTTGTCTTTTTAGGTTTTAAATATTACAAACCCCCAGATTTTATTAAACCATGCTAGGAATATTTTTTTTTCCTCCCTTTCTTTGTCTTTTCCACTGTTTTCTGTGCAGGGATCCGGTGAAGCGTCCTTCCTGGATTCAGGATTTCAGACAGCAGAAGGACCTGGACTTCACGAAGACACCATTCCTCCTGGATTAGAGACTGCAGCAGAGGGACCAGAACTTCACGAAGACACCTGCACCTTCTGCGTTCAGCAGCCTACGTCGACCACCGCCAGGATTTGAATCGGCTACAGGATTCGTTAGACTGTGTTTTGTACATCCTTTAGATTTAATTATTAGATTCATGTTTTCATATTTCTTACTTCTTAACATTTTTGCATGTCTGTGTGTTTCTGTGTGAGTGTTTTGTTTTCAGGTGCAGGCGCTGTCGTCTGTAACCAGAGCCCCTAAATGTTGACCAGTGGGAGCGCTGAGGTCGAACATCACATCCACTCATCACCACAATGGAAGTCTATATCCTCCTTATTTTGTCTTTTTAGGTTTTAAATATTACAAACCCCCAGATTTTATTAAACCATGCTAGGAATATTTTTTTTCCTCCCTTTCTTTGTCTTTTCCACTGTTTTCTGTGCAGGGATCCGGTGAAGCGTCCTTCCTGGATTCAGGATTTCAGACAGCAGAAGGACCTGGACTTCACGAAGACACCATTCCTCCTGGATTAAGACTGCAGCAGAGGGACCAGAACTTCACGAAGACACCTGCACCTTCTGCGTTCAGCAGCCTACGTCGACCACCGCCAGGATTTGAATCGGCTACAGGATTCGTTAGACTGTGTTTTGTACATCCTTTAGATTTAATTATTAGATTCATGTTTTCATATTTCTTACTTCTTAACATTTTTGCATGTCTGTGTGTTTCTGTGTGAGTGTTTTGTTTTCAGGTGCAGGCGCTGTCGTCTGTAACCAGAGCCCCTAAATGTTGACCAGTGGGAGCGCTGAGGTCGAACATCACATCCACTCATCACCACAATGGAAGTCTATATCCTCCTTATTTTGTCTTTTTAGGTTTTAAATATTACAAACCCCCAGATTTTATTAAACCATGCTAGGAATATTTTTTTTTCCTCCCTTTCTTTGTCTTTTCCACTGTTTTCTGTGCAGGGATCCGGTGAAGCGTCCTTCCTGGATTCAGGATTTCAGACAGCAGAAGGACCTGGACTTCACGAAGACACCATTCCTCCTGGATTACAGACTGCAGCAGAGGGACCAGAACTTCACGAAGACACCTGCACCTTCTGCGTTCAGCAGCCTACGTCGACCACCGCCAGGATTTGAATCGGCTACAGGATTCGTTAGACTGTGTTTTGTACATCCTTTAGATTTAATTATTAGATTCATGTTTTCATATTTCTTACTTCTTAACATTTTTGCATGTCTGTGTGTTTCTGTGTGAGTGTTTTGTTTTCAGGTGCAGGCGCTGTCGTCTGTAACCAGAGCCCCTAAATGTTGACCAGTGGGAGCGCTGAGGTCGAACATCACATCCACTCATCACCACAATGGAAGTCTATATCCTCCTTATTTTGTCTTTTTAGGTTTTAAATATTACAAACCCCCAGATTTTATTAAACCATGCTAGGAATATTTTTTTTCCTCCCTTTCTTTGTCTTTTCCACTGTTTTCTGTGCAGGGATCCGGTGAAGCGTCCTTCCTGGATTCAGGATTTCAGACAGCAGAGGACCTGGACTTCAGACACCATTCCTCCGGATTAAGACTGCAGAGGGACCAGAACTTCACGAAGACACCTGCACCTTCTGCGTTCAGCAGCCTACGTCGACCACCGCCAGGATTTGAATCGGCTACAGGATTCGTTAGACTGTGTTTTGTACATCCTTTAGATTTAATTATTAGATTCATGTTTTCATATTTCTTACTTCTTAACATTTTTGCATGTCTGTGTGTTTCTGTGTGAGTGTTTTGTTTTCAGGTGCAGGCGCTGTCGTCTGTAACCAGAGCCCCTAAATGTTGACCAGTGGGAGCGCTGAGGTCGAACATCACATCCACTCATCACCACAATGGAAGTCTATATCCTCCTTATTTTGTCTTTTTAGGTTTTAAATATTACAAACCCCCAGATTTTATTAAACCATGCTAGGAATATTTTTTTTCCTCCCTTTCTTTGTCTTTTCCACTGTTTTCTGTGCAGGGATCCGGTGAAGCGTCCTTCCTGGATTCAGGATTTCAGACAGCAGAAGGACCTGGACTTCACGAAGACACCATTCCTCCTGGATTAGAGACTGCAGAGGGACCAGAACTTCACAAGACACCTGCACCTTCTGCGTTCAGCAGCCTACGTCGACCACCGCCAGGATTTGAATCGGCTACAGGATTCGTTAGACTGTGTTTTGTACATCCTTTAGATTTAATTATTAGATTCATGTTTTCATATTTCTTACTTCTTAACATTTTTGCATGTCTGTGTGTTTCTGTGTGAGTGTTTTGTTTTCAGGTGCAGGCGCTGTCGTCTGTAACCAGAGCCCCTAAATGTTGACCAGTGGGAGCGCTGAGGTCGAACATCACATCCACTCATCACCACAATGGAAGTCTATATCCTCCTTATTTTGTCTTTTTAGGTTTTAAATATTACAAACCCCCAGATTTTATTAAACCATGCTAGGAATATTTTTTTTCCTCCCTTTCTTTGTCTTTTCCACTGTTTTCTGTGCAGGGATCCGGTGAAGCGTCCTTCCTGGATTCAGGATTTCAGACAGCAGAAGGACCTGGACTTCACGAAGACACCATTCCTCCTGGATTAAGACTGCAGACGCAGAGGGACCAGAACTTCACGAAGACACCTGCACCTTCTGCGTTCAGCAGCCTACGTCGACCACCGCCAGGATTTGAATCGGCTACAGGATTCGTTAGACTGTGTTTTGTACATCCTTTAGATTTAATTATTAGATTCATGTTTTCATATTTCTTACTTCTTAACATTTTTGCATGTCTGTGTGTTTCTGTGTGAGTGTTTTGTTTTCAGGTGCAGGCGCTGTCGTCTGTAACCAGAGCCCCTAAATGTTGACCAGTGGGAGCGCTGAGGTCGAACATCACATCCACTCATCACCACAATGGAAGTCTATATCCTCCTTATTTTGTCTTTTTAGGTTTTAAATATTACAAACCCCCAGATTTTATTAAACCATGCTAGGAATATTTTTTTTTCCTCCCTTTCTTTGTCTTTTCCACTGTTTTCTGTGCAGGGATCCGGTGAAGCGTCCTTCCTGGATTCAGGATTTCAGACAGCAGAAGGACCTGGACTTCACGAAGACACCATTCCTCCTGGATTACAGACTGCAGACGCAGAGGGACCAGAACTTCACGAAGACACCTGCACCTTCTGCGTTCAGCAGCCTACGTCGACCACCGCCAGGATTTGAATCGGCTACAGGATTCGTTAGACTGTGTTTTGTACATCCTTTAGATTTAATTATTAGATTCATGTTTTCATATTTCTTACTTCTTAACATTTTTGCATGTCTGTGTGTTTCTGTGTGAGTGTTTTGTTTTCAGGTGCAGGCGCTGTCGTCTGTAACCAGAGCCCCTAAATGTTGACCAGTGGGAGCGCTGAGGTCGAACATCACATCCACTCATCACCACAATGGAAGTCTATATCCTCCTTATTTTGTCTTTTTAGGTTTTAAATATTACAAACCCCCAGATTTTATTAAACCATGCTAGGAATATTTTTTTTCCTCCCTTTCTTTGTCTTTTCCACTGTTTTCTGTGCAGGGATCCGGTGAAGCGTCCTTCCTGGATTCAGGATTTCAGACAGCAGAAGGACCTGGACTTCACGAAGACACCATTCCTCCTGGATTACAGACTGCAGAGGGACCAGAACTTCACGAAGACACCTGCACCTTCTGCGTTCAGCAGCCTACGTCGACCACCGCCAGGATTTGAATCGGCTACAGGATTCGTTAGACTGTGTTTTGTACATCCTTTAGATTTAATTATTAGATTCATGTTTTCATATTTCTTACTTCTTAACATTTTTGCATGTCTGTGTGTTTCTGTGTGAGTGTTTTGTTTTCAGGTGCAGGCGCTGTCGTCTGTAACCAGAGCCCCTAAATGTTGACCAGTGGGAGCGCTGAGGTCGAACATCACATCCACTCATCACCACAATGGAAGTCTATATCCTCCTTATTTTGTCTTTTTAGGTTTTAAATATTACAAACCCCCAGATTTTATTAAACCATGCTAGGAATATTTTTTTTTCCTCCCTTTCTTTGTCTTTTCCACTGTTTTCTGTGCAGGGATCCGGTGAAGCGTCCTTCCTGGATTCAGGATTTCAGACAGCAGAAGGACCTGGACTTCACGAAGACACCATTCCTCCTGGATTACAGACTGCAGAGGGACCAGAACTTCACGAAGACACCTGCACCTTCTGCGTTCAGCAGCCTACGTCGACCACCGCCAGGATTTGAATCGGCTACAGGATTCGTTAGACTGTGTTTTGTACATCCTTTAGATTTAATTATTAGATTCATGTTTTCATATTTCTTACTTCTTAACATTTTTGCATGTCTGTGTGTTTCTGTGTGAGTGTTTTGTTTTCAGGTGCAGGCGCTGTCGTCTGTAACCAGAGCCCCTAAATGTTGACCAGTGGGAGCGCTGAGGTCGAACATCACATCCACTCATCACCACAATGGAAGTCTATATCCTCCTTATTTTGTCTTTTTAGGTTTTAAATATTACAAACCCCCAGATTTTATTAAACCATGCTAGGAATATTTTTTTTCCTCCCTTTCTTTGTCTTTTCCACTGTTTTCTGTGCAGGGATCCGGTGAAGCGTCCTTCCTGGATTCAGGATTTCAGACAGCAGAAGGACCTGGACTTCACGAAGACACCATTCCTCCTGGATTAGACTGCAGAGGGACCAGAACTTCACGAAGACACCTGCACCTTCTGCGTTCAGCAGCCTACGTCGACCACCGCCAGGATTTGAATCGGCTACAGGATTCGTTAGACTGTGTTTTGTACATCCTTTAGATTTAATTATTAGATTCATGTTTTCATATTTCTTACTTCTTAACATTTTTGCATGTCTGTGTGTTTCTGTGTGAGTGTTTTGTTTTCAGGTGCAGGCGCTGTCGTCTGTAACCAGAGCCCCTAAATGTTGACCAGTGGGAGCGCTGAGGTCGAACATCACATCCACTCATCACCACAATGGAAGTCTATATCCTCCTTATTTTGTCTTTTTAGGTTTTAAATATTACAAACCCCCAGATTTTATTAAACCATGCTAGGAATATTTTTTTTCCTCCCTTTCTTTGTCTTTTCCACTGTTTTCTGTGCAGGGATCCGGTGAAGCGTCCTTCCTGGATTCAGGATTTCAGACAGCAGAAGGACCTGGACTTCACGAAGACACCATTCCTCCTGGATTAGAGACTGCAGCAGAGGGACCAGAACTTCACGAAGACACCTGCACCTTCTGCGTTCAGCAGCCTACGTCGACCACCGCCAGGATTTGAATCGGCTACAGGATTCGTTAGACTGTGTTTTGTACATCCTTTAGATTTAATTATTAGATTCATGTTTTCATATTTCTTACTTCTTAACATTTTTGCATGTCTGTGTGTTTCTGTGTGAGTGTTTTGTTTTCAGGTGCAGGCGCTGTCGTCTGTAACCAGAGCCCCTAAATGTTGACCAGTGGGAGCGCTGAGGTCGAACATCACATCCACTCATCACCACAATGGAAGTCTATATCCTCCTTATTTTGTCTTTTTAGGTTTTAAATATTACAAACCCCCAGATTTTATTAAACCATGCTAGGAATATTTTTTTTCCTCCCTTTCTTTGTCTTTTCCACTGTTTTCTGTGCAGGGATCCGGTGAAGCGTCCTTCCTGGATTCAGGATTTCAGACAGCAGAAGGACCTGGACTTCACGAAGACACCATTCCTCCTGGATTACAGACTGCAGAGGGACCAGAACTTCACAAGACACCTGCACCTTCTGCGTTCAGCAGCCTACGTCGACCACCGCCAGGATTTGAATCGGCTACAGGATTCGTTAGACTGTGTTTTGTACATCCTTTAGATTTAATTATTAGATTCATGTTTTCATATTTCTTACTTCTTAACATTTTTGCATGTCTGTGTGTTTCTGTGTGAGTGTTTTGTTTTCAGGTGCAGGCGCTGTCGTCTGTAACCAGAGCCCCTAAATGTTGACCAGTGGGAGCGCTGAGGTCGAACATCACATCCACTCATCACCACAATGGAAGTCTATATCCTCCTTATTTTGTCTTTTTAGGTTTTAAATATTACAAACCCCCAGATTTTATTAAACCATGCTAGGAATATTTTTTTTCCTCCCTTTCTTTGTCTTTTCCACTGTTTTCTGTGCAGGGATCCGGTGAAGCGTCCTTCCTGGATTCAGGATTTCAGACAGCAGAAGGACCTGGACTTCACGAAGACACCATTCCTCTGGATTACAGACTGCAGAGGGACCAGAACTTCACGAAGACACCTGCACCTTCTGCGTTCAGCAGCCTACGTCGACCACCGCCAGGATTTGAATCGGCTACAGGATTCGTTAGACTGTGTTTTGTACATCCTTTAGATTTAATTATTAGATTCATGTTTTCATATTTCTTACTTCTTAACATTTTTGCATGTCTGTGTGTTTCTGTGTGAGTGTTTTGTTTTCAGGTGCAGGCGCTGTCGTCTGTAACCAGAGCCCCTAAATGTTGACCAGTGGGAGCGCTGAGGTGGAACATCACATCCACTCATCACCACAATGGAAGTCTATATCCTCCTTATTTTGTCTTTTTAGGTTTTAAATATTACAAACCCCCAGATTTTATTAAACCATGCTAGGAATATTTTTTTTCCTCCCTTTCTTTGTCTTTTCCACTGTTTTCTGTGCAGGGATCCGGTGAAGCGTCCTTCCTGGATTCAGGATTTCAGACAGCAGAAGGACCTGGACTTCACGAAGACACCATTCCTCCTGGATTACAGACTGCAGAGGGACCAGAACTTCACGAAGACACCTGCACCTTCTGCGTTCAGCAGCCTACGTCGACCACCGCCAGGATTTGAATCGGCTACAGGATTCGTTAGACTGTGTTTTGTACATCCTTTAGATTTAATTATTAGATTCATGTTTTCATATTTCTTACTTCTTAACATTTTTGCATGTCTGTGTGTTTCTGTGTGAGTGTTTTGTTTTCAGGTGCAGGCGCTGTCGTCTGTAACCAGAGCCCCTAAATGTTGACCAGTGGGAGCGCTGAGGTCGAACATCACATCCACTCATCACCACAATGGAAGTCTATATCCTCCTTATTTTGTCTTTTTAGGTTTTAAATATTACAAACCCCCAGATTTTATTAAACCATGCTAGGAATATTTTTTTTTCCTCCCTTTCTTTGTCTTTTCCACTGTTTTCTGTGCAGGGATCCGGTGAAGCGTCCTTCCTGGATTCAGGATTTCAGACAGCAGAAGGACCTGGACTTCACGAAGACACCATTCCTCCTGGATTACAGACTGCAGAGGGACCAGAACTTCACGAAGACACCTGCACCTTCTGCGTTCAGCAGCCTACGTCGACCACCGCCAGGATTTGAATCGGCTACAGGATTCGTTAGACTGTGTTTTGTACATCCTTTAGATTTAATTATTAGATTCATGTTTTCATATTTCTTACTTCTTAACATTTTTGCATGTCTGTGTGTTTCTGTGTGAGTGTTTTGTTTTCAGGTGCAGGCGCTGTCGTCTGTAACCAGAGCCCCTAAATGTTGACCAGTGGGAGCGCTGAGGTCGAACATCACATCCACTCATCACCACAATGGAAGTCTATATCCTCCTTATTTTGTCTTTTTAGGTTTTAAATATTACAAACCCCCAGATTTTATTAAACCATGCTAGGAATATTTTTTTTTCCTCCCTTTCTTTGTCTTTTCCACTGTTTTCTGTGCAGGGATCCGGTGAAGCGTCCTTCCTGGATTCAGGATTTCAGACAGCAGAAGGACCTGGACTTCACGAGACACCATTCCTCCTGGATTACAGACGCAGAGGGACCAGAACTTCACAGACACCTGCACCTTCTGCGTTCAGCAGCCTACGTCGACCACCGCCAGGATTTGAATCGGCTACAGGATTCGTTAGACTGTGTTTTGTACATCCTTTAGATTTAATTATTAGATTCATGTTTTCATATTTCTTACTTCTTAACATTTTTGCATGTCTGTGTGTTTCTGTGTGAGTGTTTTGTTTTCAGGTGCAGGCGCTGTCGTCTGTAACCAGAGCCCCTAAATGTTGACCAGTGGGAGCGCTGAGGTCGAACATCACATCCACTCATCACCACAATGGAAGTCTATATCCTCCTTATTTTGTCTTTTTAGGTTTTAAATATTACAAACCCCCAGATTTTATTAAACCATGCTAGGAATATTTTTTTTCCTCCCTTTCTTTGTCTTTTCCACTGTTTTCTGTGCAGGGATCCGGTGAAGCGTCCTTCCTGGATTCAGGATTTCAGACAGCAGAAGGACCTGGACTTCACGAAGACACCATTCCTCCTGGATTAGAGACTGCAGGCAGAGGGACCAGAACTTCACGAAGACACCTGCACCTTCTGCGTTCAGCAGCCTACGTCGACCACCGCCAGGATTTGAATCGGCTACAGGATTCGTTAGACTGTGTTTTGTACATCCTTTAGATTTAATTATTAGATTCATGTTTTCATATTTCTTACTTCTTAACATTTTTGCATGTCTGTGTGTTTCTGTGTGAGTGTTTTGTTTTCAGGTGCAGGCGCTGTCGTCTGTAACCAGAGCCCCTAAATGTTGACCAGTGGGAGCGCTGAGGTCGAACATCACATCCACTCATCACCACAATGGAAGTCTATATCCTCCTTATTTTGTCTTTTTAGGTTTTAAATATTACAAACCCCCAGATTTTATTAAACCATGCTAGGAATATTTTTTTTCCTCCCTTTCTTTGTCTTTTCCACTGTTTTCTGTGCAGGGATCCGGTGAAGCGTCCTTCCTGGATTCAGGATTTCAGACAGCAGAAGGACCTGGACTTCACGAGACACCATTCCTCCTGGATTACAGACTGCAGAGGGACCAGAACTTCACGAAGACACCTGCACCTTCTGCGTTCAGCAGCCTACGTCGACCACCGCCAGGATTTGAATCGGCTACAGGATTCGTTAGACTGTGTTTTGTACATCCTTTAGATTTAATTATTAGATTCATGTTTTCATATTTCTTACTTCTTAACATTTTTGCATGTCTGTGTGTTTCTGTGTGAGTGTTTTGTTTTCAGGTGCAGGCGCTGTCGTCTGTAACCAGAGCCCCTAAATGTTGACCAGTGGGAGCGCTGAGGTCGAACATCACATCCACTCATCACCACAATGGAAGTCTATATCCTCCTTATTTTGTCTTTTTAGGTTTTAAATATTACAAACCCCCAGATTTTATTAAACCATGCTAGGAATATTTTTTTTCCTCCTTTCTTTGTCTTTTCCACTGTTTTCTGTGCAGGGATCCGGTGAAGCGTCCTTCCTGGATTCAGGATTTCAGACAGCAGAAGGACCTGGACTTCACGAAGACACCATTCCTCCTGGATTACAGACTGCAGAGGGACCAGAACTTCACGAAGACACCTGCACCTTCTGCGTTCAGCAGCCTACGTCGACCACCGCCAGGATTTGAATCGGCTACAGGATTCGTTAGACTGTGTTTTGTACATCCTTTAGATTTAATTATTAGATTCATGTTTTCATATTTCTTACTTCTTAACATTTTTGCATGTCTGTGTGTTTCTGTGTGAGTGTTTTGTTTTCAGGTGCAGGCGCTGTCGTCTGTAACCAGAGCCCCTAAATGTTGACCAGTGGGAGCGCTGAGGTCGAACATCACATCCACTCATCACCACAATGGAAGTCTATATCCTCCTTATTTTGTCTTTTTAGGTTTTAAATATTACAAACCCCCAGATTTTATTAAACCATGCTAGGAATATTTTTTTTCCTCCCTTTCTTTGTCTTTTCCACTGTTTTCTGTGCAGGGATCCGGTGAAGCGTCCTTCCTGGATTCAGGATTTCAGACAGCAGAAGGACCTGGACTTCACGAAGACACCATTCCTCCTGGATTACAGACTGCAGAGGGACCAGAACTTCACGAAGACACCTGCACCTTCTGCGTTCAGCAGCCTACGTCGACCACCGCCAGGATTTGAATCGGCTACAGGATTCGTTAGACTGTGTTTTGTACATCCTTTAGATTTAATTATTAGATTCATGTTTTCATATTTCTTACTTCTTAACATTTTTGCATGTCTGTGTGTTTCTGTGTGAGTGTTTTGTTTTCAGGTGCAGGCGCTGTCGTCTGTAACCAGAGCCCCTAAATGTTGACCAGTGGGAGCGCTGAGGTCGAACATCACATCCACTCATCACCACAATGGAAGTCTATATCCTCCTTATTTTGTCTTTTTAGGTTTTAAATATTACAAACCCCCAGATTTTATTAAACCATGCTAGGAATATTTTTTTTCCTCCCTTTCTTTGTCTTTTCCACTGTTTTCTGTGCAGGGATCCGGTGAAGCGTCCTTCCTGGATTCAGGATTTCAGACAGCAGAAGACTGACTCAGACCATTCCTCCTGGATTACAGACGCAGAGGGACCAGAACTTCACGAAGACACCTGCACCTTCTGCGTTCAGCAGCCTACGTCGACCACCGCCAGGATTTGAATCGGCTACAGGATTCGTTAGACTGTGTTTTGTACATCCTTTAGATTTAATTATTAGATTCATGTTTTCATATTTCTTACTTCTTAACATTTTTGCATGTCTGTGTGTTTCTGTGTGAGTGTTTTGTTTTCAGGTGCAGGCGCTGTCGTCTGTAACCAGAGCCCCTAAATGTTGACCAGTGGGAGCGCTGAGGTCGAACATCACATCCACTCATCACCACAATGGAAGTCTATATCCTCCTTATTTTGTCTTTTTAGGTTTTAAATATTACAAACCCCCAGATTTTATTAAACCATGCTAGGAATATTTTTTTTCCTCCTTTCTTTGTCTTTTCCACTGTTTTCTGTGCAGGGATCCGGTGAAGCGTCCTTCCTGGATTCAGGATTTCAGACAGCAGAAGGACCTGGACTTCACGAAGACACCATTCCTCCTGGATTACAGAGGGCAGAGGGACCAGAACTTCACGAAGACACCTGCACCTTCTGCGTTCAGCAGCCTACGTCGACCACCGCCAGGATTTGAATCGGCTACAGGATTCGTTAGACTGTGTTTTGTACATCCTTTAGATTTAATTATTAGATTCATGTTTTCATATTTCTTACTTCTTAACATTTTTGCATGTCTGTGTGTTTCTGTGTGAGTGTTTTGTTTTCAGGTGCAGGCGCTGTCGTCTGTAACCAGAGCCCCTAAATGTTGACCAGTGGGAGCGCTGAGGTCGAACATCACATCCACTCATCACCACAATGGAAGTCTATATCCTCCTTATTTTGTCTTTTTAGGTTTTAAATATTACAAACCCCCAGATTTTATTAAACCATGCTAGGAATATTTTTTTTCCTCCCTTTCTTTGTCTTTTCCACTGTTTTCTGTGCAGGGATCCGGTGAAGCGTCCTTCCTGGATTCAGGATTTCAGACAGCAGAAGGACCTGGACTTCACGAAGACACCATTCCTCCTGGATTACAGACTGCAGAGGGACCAGAACTTCACGAAGACACCTGCACCTTCTGCGTTCAGCAGCCTACGTCGACCACCGCCAGGATTTGAATCGGCTACAGGATTCGTTAGACTGTGTTTTGTACATCCTTTAGATTTAATTATTAGATTCATGTTTTCATATTTCTTACTTCTTAACATTTTTGCATGTCTGTGTGTTTCTGTGTGAGTGTTTTGTTTTCAGGTGCAGGCGCTGTCGTCTGTAACCAGAGCCCCTAAATGTTGACCAGTGGGAGCGCTGAGGTCGAACATCACATCCACTCATCACCACAATGGAAGTCTATATCCTCCTTATTTTGTCTTTTTAGGTTTTAAATATTACAAACCCCCAGATTTTATTAAACCATGCTAGGAATATTTTTTTTTCCTCCCTTTCTTTGTCTTTTCCACTGTTTTCTGTGCAGGGATCCGGTGAAGCGTCCTTCCTGGATTCAGGATTTCAGACAGCAGAAGGACCTGGACTTCACGAGACACATTCCTCCTGGATTCAGACTGCAGAGGGACCAGAACTTCACGAAGACACCTGCACCTTCTGCGTTCAGCAGCCTACGTCGACCACCGCCAGGATTTGAATCGGCTACAGGATTCGTTAGACTGTGTTTTGTACATCCTTTAGATTTAATTATTAGATTCATGTTTTCATATTTCTTACTTCTTAACATTTTTGCATGTCTGTGTGTTTCTGTGTGAGTGTTTTGTTTTCAGGTGCAGGCGCTGTCGTCTGTAACCAGAGCCCCTAAATGTTGACCAGTGGGAGCGCTGAGGTCGAACATCACATCCACTCATCACCACAATGGAAGTCTATATCCTCCTTATTTTGTCTTTTTAGGTTTTAAATATTACAAACCCCCAGATTTTATTAAACCATGCTAGGAATATTTTTTTTCCTCCCTTTCTTTGTCTTTTCCACTGTTTTCTGTGCAGGGATCCGGTGAAGCGTCCTTCCTGGATTCAGGATTTCAGACAGCAGAAGGACCTGGACTTCACGAAGACACCATTCCTCCTGGATTACAGACTGCAGAGGGACCAGAACTTCACGAAGACACCTGCACCTTCTGCGTTCAGCAGCCTACGTCGACCACCGCCAGGATTTGAATCGGCTACAGGATTCGTTAGACTGTGTTTTGTACATCCTTTAGATTTAATTATTAGATTCATGTTTTCATATTTCTTACTTCTTAACATTTTTGCATGTCTGTGTGTTTCTGTGTGAGTGTTTTGTTTTCAGGTGCAGGCGCTGTCGTCTGTAACCAGAGCCCCTAAATGTTGACCAGTGGGAGCGCTGAGGTCGAACATCACATCCACTCATCACCACAATGGAAGTCTATATCCTCCTTATTTTGTCTTTTTAGGTTTTAAATATTACAAACCCCCAGATTTTATTAAACCATGCTAGGAATATTTTTTTTCCTCCCTTTCTTTGTCTTTTCCACTGTTTTCTGTGCAGGGATCCGGTGAAGCGTCCTTCCTGGATTCAGGATTTCAGACAGCAGAAGGACCTGGACTTCACGAAGACACCATTCCTCCTGGATTACAGACTGCAGAGGGACCAGAACTTCACGAAGACACCTGCACCTTCTGCGTTCAGCAGCCTACGTCGACCACCGCCAGGATTTGAATCGGCTACAGGATTCGTTAGACTGTGTTTTGTACATCCTTTAGATTTAATTATTAGATTCATGTTTTCATATTTCTTACTTCTTAACATTTTTGCATGTCTGTGTGTTTCTGTGTGAGTGTTTTGTTTTCAGGTGCAGGCGCTGTCGTCTGTAACCAGAGCCCCTAAATGTTGACCAGTGGGAGCGCTGAGGTCGAACATCACATCCACTCATCACCACAATGGAAGTCTATATCCTCCTTATTTTGTCTTTTTAGGTTTTAAATATTACAAACCCCCAGATTTTATTAAACCATGCTAGGAATATTTTTTTTCCTCCCTTTCTTTGTCTTTTCCACTGTTTTCTGTGCAGGGATCCGGTGAAGCGTCCTTCCTGGATTCAGGATTTCAGACAGCAGAAGGACCTGGACTTCACGAGACACCATTCTCCTGGATTACAGACTGCAGAGGGACCAGAACTTCACGAAGACACCTGCACCTTCTGCGTTCAGCAGCCTACGTCGACCACCGCCAGGATTTGAATCGGCTACAGGATTCGTTAGACTGTGTTTTGTACATCCTTTAGATTTAATTATTAGATTCATGTTTTCATATTTCTTACTTCTTAACATTTTTGCATGTCTGTGTGTTTCTGTGTGAGTGTTTTGTTTTCAGGTGCAGGCGCTGTCGTCTGTAACCAGAGCCCCTAAATGTTGACCAGTGGGAGCGCTGAGGTCGAACATCACATCCACTCATCACCACAATGGAAGTCTATATCCTCCTTATTTTGTCTTTTTAGGTTTTAAATATTACAAACCCCCAGATTTTATTAAACCATGCTAGGAATATTTTTTTTTCCTCCCTTTCTTTGTCTTTTCCACTGTTTTCTGTGCAGGGATCCGGTGAAGCGTCCTTCCTGGATTCAGGATTTCAGACAGCAGAAGGACTGGACTCACGGACACCATCCTCCTGATAAGACTGCAGAGGGACCAGAACTTCACGAAGACACCTGCACCTTCTGCGTTCAGCAGCCTACGTCGACCACCGCCAGGATTTGAATCGGCTACAGGATTCGTTAGACTGTGTTTTGTACATCCTTTAGATTTAATTATTAGATTCATGTTTTCATATTTCTTACTTCTTAACATTTTTGCATGTCTGTGTGTTTCTGTGTGAGTGTTTTGTTTTCAGGTGCAGGCGCTGTCGTCTGTAACCAGAGCCCCTAAATGTTGACCAGTGGGAGCGCTGAGGTCGAACATCACATCCACTCATCACCACAATGGAAGTCTATATCCTCCTTATTTTGTCTTTTTAGGTTTTAAATATTACAAACCCCCAGATTTTATTAAACCATGCTAGGAATATTTTTTTTATTTCCTCCCTTTTTTTTGTCTTTTCCACTGTTTTCTGTGCAGGGATCCGGTGAAGCGTCCTTCCTGGATTCAGGATTTCAGACAGCAGAAGGACCTGGACTTCACGAAGACACCATTCCTCCTGGATTAGCAGACTGCAGAGGGACCAGAACTTCACGAAGACACCTGCACCTTCTGCGTTCAGCAGCCTACGTCGACCACCGCCAGGATTTGAATCGGCTACAGGATTCGTTAGACTGTGTTTTGTACATCCTTTAGATTTAATTATTAGATTCATGTTTTCATATTTCTTACTTCTTAACATTTTTGCATGTCTGTGTGTTTCTGTGTGAGTGTTTTGTTTTCAGGTGCAGGCGCTGTCGTCTGTAACCAGAGCCCCTAAATGTTGACCAGTGGGAGCGCTGAGGTCGAACATCACATCCACTCATCACCACAATGGAAGTCTATATCCTCCTTATTTTGTCTTTTTAGGTTTTAAATATTACAAACCCCCAGATTTTATTAAACCATGCTAGGAATATTTTTTTTCCTCCCTTTCTTTGTCTTTTCCACTGTTTTCTGTGCAGGGATCCGGTGAAGCGTCCTTCCTGGATTCAGTATTTCAGACAGCAGAGGGACCAGAACTTCACGAAGACACCTGCACCTTCTGCGTTCAGCAGCCTACGTCGACCACCGCCAGGATTTGAATCGGCTACAGGATTCGTTAGACTGTGTTTTGTACATCCTTTAGATTTAATTATTAGATTCATGTTTTCATATTTCTTACTTCTTAACATTTTTGCATGTCTGTGTGTTTCTGTGTGAGTGTTTTGTTTTCAGGTGCAGGCGCTGTCGTCTGTAACCAGAGCCCCTAAATGTTGACCAGTGGGAGCGCTGAGGTCGAACATCACATCCACTCATCACCACAATGGAAGTCTATATCCTCCTTATTTTGTCTTTTTAGGTTTTAAATATTACAAACCCCCAGATTTTATTAAACCATGCTAGGAATATTTTTTTTCCTCCCTTTCTTTGTCTTTTCCACTGTTTTCTGTGCAGGGATCCGGTGAAGCGTCCTTCCTGGATTCAGGATTTCAGACAGCAGAAGGACCTGGACTTCACGAAGACACCATTCCTCCTGGATTAGAGACTGCAGAGGGACCAGAACTTCACGAAGACACCTGCACCTTCTGCGTTCAGCAGCCTACGTCGACCACCGCCAGGATTTGAATCGGCTACAGGATTCGTTAGACTGTGTTTTGTACATCCTTTAGATTTAATTATTAGATTCATGTTTTCATATTTCTTACTTCTTAACATTTTTGCATGTCTGTGTGTTTCTGTGTGAGTGTTTTGTTTTCAGGTGCAGGCGCTGTCGTCTGTAACCAGAGCCCCTAAATGTTGACCAGTGGGAGCGCTGAGGTCGAACATCACATCCACTCATCACCACAATGGAAGTCTATATCCTCCTTATTTTGTCTTTTTAGGTTTTAAATATTACAAACCCCCAGATTTTATTAAACCATGCTAGGAATATTTTTTTTTCCTCCCTTTCTTTGTCTTTTCCACTGTTTTCTGTGCAGGGATCCGGTGAAGCGTCCTTCCTGGATTCAGGATTTCAGACAGCAGAAGGACCTGGACTTCACGAAGACACCATTCCTCCTGGATTACAGACTGCAGAGGGACCAGAACTTCACGAAGACACCTGCACCTTCTGCGTTCAGCAGCCTACGTCGACCACCGCCAGGATTTGAATCGGCTACAGGATTCGTTAGACTGTGTTTTGTACATCCTTTAGATTTAATTATTAGATTCATGTTTTCATATTTCTTACTTCTTAACATTTTTGCATGTCTGTGTGTTTCTGTGTGAGTGTTTTGTTTTCAGGTGCAGGCGCTGTCGTCTGTAACCAGAGCCCCTAAATGTTGACCAGTGGGAGCGCTGAGGTCGAACATCACATCCACTCATCACCACAATGGAAGTCTATATCCTCCTTATTTTGTCTTTTTAGGTTTTAAATATTACAAACCCCCAGATTTTATTAAACCATGCTAGGAATATTTTTTTTCCTCCCTTTCTTTGTCTTTTCCACTGTTTTCTGTGCAGGGATCCGGTGAAGCGTCCTTCCTGGATTCAGGATTTCAGACAGCAGAGGACCTGGACTCACGAAGACACCATCCTCCTGGATTACAGACTGCAGAGGGACCAGAACTTCACGAAGACACCTGCACCTTCTGCGTTCAGCAGCCTACGTCGACCACCGCCAGGATTTGAATCGGCTACAGGATTCGTTAGACTGTGTTTTGTACATCCTTTAGATTTAATTATTAGATTCATGTTTTCATATTTCTTACTTCTTAACATTTTTGCATGTCTGTGTGTTTCTGTGTGAGTGTTTTGTTTTCAGGTGCAGGCGCTGTCGTCTGTAACCAGAGCCCCTAAATGTTGACCAGTGGGAGCGCTGAGGTCGAACATCACATCCACTCATCACCACAATGGAAGTCTATATCCTCCTTATTTTGTCTTTTTAGGTTTTAAATATTACAAACCCCCAGATTTTATTAAACCATGCTAGGAATATTTTTTTTCCTTCCTTTTCTTTGTCTTTTCCACTGTTTTCTGTGCAGGGATCCGGTGAAGCGTCCTTCCTGGATTCAGGATTTCAGACAGCAGAAGGACCTGGACTTCACGAAGACACCATTCCTCCTGGATTACAGACTGCAGAGGGACCAGAACTTCACGAAGACACCTGCACCTTCTGCGTTCAGCAGCCTACGTCGACCACCGCCAGGATTTGAATCGGCTACAGGATTCGTTAGACTGTGTTTTGTACATCCTTTAGATTTAATTATTAGATTCATGTTTTCATATTTCTTACTTCTTAACATTTTTGCATGTCTGTGTGTTTCTGTGTGAGTGTTTTGTTTTCAGGTGCAGGCGCTGTCGTCTGTAACCAGAGCCCCTAAATGTTGACCAGTGGGAGCGCTGAGGTCGAACATCACATCCACTCATCACCACAATGGAAGTCTATATCCTCCTTATTTTGTCTTTTTAGGTTTTAAATATTACAAACCCCCAGATTTTATTAAACCATGCTAGGAATATTTTTTTTCCTCCCTTTCTTTGTCTTTTCCACTGTTTTCTGTGCAGGGATCCGGTGAAGCGTCCTTCCTGGATTCAGGATTTCAGACAGCAGAAGGACTGGACTTCACGGACACCTTTCCTGGATAAGACTGCAGAGGGACCAGAACTTCACGAAGACACCTGCACCTTCTGCGTTCAGCAGCCTACGTCGACCACCGCCAGGATTTGAATCGGCTACAGGATTCGTTAGACTGTGTTTTGTACATCCTTTAGATTTAATTATTAGATTCATGTTTTCATATTTCTTACTTCTTAACATTTTTGCATGTCTGTGTGTTTCTGTGTGAGTGTTTTGTTTTCAGGTGCAGGCGCTGTCGTCTGTAACCAGAGCCCCTAAATGTTGACCAGTGGGAGCGCTGAGGTCGAACATCACATCCACTCATCACCACAATGGAAGTCTATATCCTCCTTATTTTGTCTTTTTAGGTTTTAAATATTACAAACCCCCAGATTTTATTAAACCATGCTAGGAATATTTTTTTTCCTCCCTTTCTTTGTCTTTTCCACTGTTTTCTGTGCAGGGATCCGGTGAAGCGTCCTTCCTGGATTCAGGATTTCAGACAGCAGAAGGACCTGGACTTCACGAAGACACCATCCTCTGATACAGACGCAGAGGGACCAGAACTTCACGAAGACACCTGCACCTTCTGCGTTCAGCAGCCTACGTCGACCACCGCCAGGATTTGAATCGGCTACAGGATTCGTTAGACTGTGTTTTGTACATCCTTTAGATTTAATTATTAGATTCATGTTTTCATATTTCTTACTTCTTAACATTTTTGCATGTCTGTGTGTTTCTGTGTGAGTGTTTTGTTTTCAGGTGCAGGCGCTGTCGTCTGTAACCAGAGCCCCTAAATGTTGACCAGTGGGAGCGCTGAGGTCGAACATCACATCCACTCATCACCACAATGGAAGTCTATATCCTCCTTATTTTGTCTTTTTAGGTTTTAAATATTACAAACCCCCAGATTTTATTAAACCATGCTAGGAATATTTTTTTTCCTCCCTTTCTTTGTCTTTTCCACTGTTTTCTGTGCAGGGATCCGGTGAAGCGTCCTTCCTGGATTCAGGATTTCAGACAGCAGAAGGACCTGGACTTCACGAAGACACCATTCCTCCTGGATTAGAGACTGCAGAGGGACCAGAACTTCACGAAGACACCTGCACCTTCTGCGTTCAGCAGCCTACGTCGACCACCGCCAGGATTTGAATCGGCTACAGGATTCGTTAGACTGTGTTTTGTACATCCTTTAGATTTAATTATTAGATTCATGTTTTCATATTTCTTACTTCTTAACATTTTTGCATGTCTGTGTGTTTCTGTGTGAGTGTTTTGTTTTCAGGTGCAGGCGCTGTCGTCTGTAACCAGAGCCCCTAAATGTTGACCAGTGGGAGCGCTGAGGTCGAACATCACATCCACTCATCACCACAATGGAAGTCTATATCCTCCTTATTTTGTCTTTTTAGGTTTTAAATATTACAAACCCCCAGATTTTATTAAACCATGCTAGGAATATTTTTTTTCCTCCCTTTCTTTGTCTTTTCCACTGTTTTCTGTGCAGGGATCCGGTGAAGCGTCCTTCCTGGATTCAGGATTTCAGACAGCAGAAGGACCTGGACTTCACGAAGACCATCCTCTGGATTACAGACGCAGAGGGACCAGAACTTCACGAAGACACCTGCACCTTCTGCGTTCAGCAGCCTACGTCGACCACCGCCAGGATTTGAATCGGCTACAGGATTCGTTAGACTGTGTTTTGTACATCCTTTAGATTTAATTATTAGATTCATGTTTTCATATTTCTTACTTCTTAACATTTTTGCATGTCTGTGTGTTTCTGTGTGAGTGTTTTGTTTTCAGGTGCAGGCGCTGTCGTCTGTAACCAGAGCCCCTAAATGTTGACCAGTGGGAGCGCTGAGGTCGAACATCACATCCACTCATCACCACAATGGAAGTCTATATCCTCCTTATTTTGTCTTTTTAGGTTTTAAATATTACAAACCCCCAGATTTTATTAAACCATGCTAGGAATATTTTTTTTTCCTCCCTTTCTTTGTCTTTTCCACTGTTTTCTGTGCAGGGATCCGGTGAAGCGTCCTTCCTGGATTCAGGATTTCAGACAGCAGAAGGACCTGGACTTCACGAAGACACCATTCCTCCTGGATTACAGACTGCAGAGGGACCAGAACTTCACGAAGACACCTGCACCTTCTGCGTTCAGCAGCCTACGTCGACCACCGCCAGGATTTGAATCGGCTACAGGATTCGTTAGACTGTGTTTTGTACATCCTTTAGATTTAATTATTAGATTCATGTTTTCATATTTCTTACTTCTTAACATTTTTGCATGTCTGTGTGTTTCTGTGTGAGTGTTTTGTTTTCAGGTGCAGGCGCTGTCGTCTGTAACCAGAGCCCCTAAATGTTGACCAGTGGGAGCGCTGAGGTCGAACATCACATCCACTCATCACCACAATGGAAGTCTATATCCTCCTTATTTTGTCTTTTTAGGTTTTAAATATTACAAACCCCCAGATTTTATTAAACCATGCTAGGAATATTTTTTTTCCTCCCTTTCTTTGTCTTTTCCACTGTTTTCTGTGCAGGGATCCGGTGAAGCGTCCTTCCTGGATTCAGGATTTCAGACAGCAGAAGGACCTGGACTTCACGAGACACCATCCTCCTGGATTACAGACTGCAGAGGGACCAGAACTTCACGAAGACACCTGCACCTTCTGCGTTCAGCAGCCTACGTCGACCACCGCCAGGATTTGAATCGGCTACAGGATTCGTTAGACTGTGTTTTGTACATCCTTTAGATTTAATTATTAGATTCATGTTTTCATATTTCTTACTTCTTAACATTTTTGCATGTCTGTGTGTTTCTGTGTGAGTGTTTTGTTTTCAGGTGCAGGCGCTGTCGTCTGTAACCAGAGCCCCTAAATGTTGACCAGTGGGAGCGCTGAGGTCGAACATCACATCCACTCATCACCACAATGGAAGTCTATATCCTCCTTATTTTGTCTTTTTAGGTTTTAAATATTACAAACCCCCAGATTTTATTAAACCATGCTAGGAATATTTTTTTTCCTCCCTTTCTTTGTCTTTTCCACTGTTTTCTGTGCAGGGATCCGGTGAAGCGTCCTTCCTGGATTCAGGATTTCAGACAGCAGAAGGACCTGGACTTCACGAGACACCATTCCTCCTGGATTACAGACTGCAGAGGGACCAGAACTTCACGAAGACACCTGCACCTTCTGCGTTCAGCAGCCTACGTCGACCACCGCCAGGATTTGAATCGGCTACAGGATTCGTTAGACTGTGTTTTGTACATCCTTTAGATTTAATTATTAGATTCATGTTTTCATATTTCTTACTTCTTAACATTTTTGCATGTCTGTGTGTTTCTGTGTGAGTGTTTTGTTTTCAGGTGCAGGCGCTGTCGTCTGTAACCAGAGCCCCTAAATGTTGACCAGTGGGAGCGCTGAGGTCGAACATCACATCCACTCATCACCACAATGGAAGTCTATATCCTCCTTATTTTGTCTTTTTAGGTTTTAAATATTACAAACCCCCAGATTTTATTAAACCATGCTAGGAATATTTTTTTTCCTCCCTTTCTTTGTCTTTTCCACTGTTTTCTGTGCAGGGATCCGGTGAAGCGTCCTTCCTGGATTCAGGATTTCAGACAGCAGAAGGACCTGGACTTCACGAAGACACCATTCCTCCTGGATTACAGACTGCAGAGGGACCAGAACTTCACGAAGACACCTGCACCTTCTGCGTTCAGCAGCCTACGTCGACCACCGCCAGGATTTGAATCGGCTACAGGATTCGTTAGACTGTGTTTTGTACATCCTTTAGATTTAATTATTAGATTCATGTTTTCATATTTCTTACTTCTTAACATTTTTGCATGTCTGTGTGTTTCTGTGTGAGTGTTTTGTTTTCAGGTGCAGGCGCTGTCGTCTGTAACCAGAGCCCCTAAATGTTGACCAGTGGGAGCGCTGAGGTCGAACATCACATCCACTCATCACCACAATGGAAGTCTATATCCTCCTTATTTTGTCTTTTTAGGTTTTAAATATTACAAACCCCCAGATTTTATTAAACCATGCTAGGAATATTTTTTTTTCCTCCCTTTCTTTGTCTTTTCCACTGTTTTCTGTGCAGGGATCCGGTGAAGCGTCCTTCCTGGATTCAGGATTTCAGACAGCAGAAGGACCTGGACTCACGAGACACCATTCCTCCTGGATTACAGACGCAGAGGGACCAGAACTTCACGAAGACACCTGCACCTTCTGCGTTCAGCAGCCTACGTCGACCACCGCCAGGATTTGAATCGGCTACAGGATTCGTTAGACTGTGTTTTGTACATCCTTTAGATTTAATTATTAGATTCATGTTTTCATATTTCTTACTTCTTAACATTTTTGCATGTCTGTGTGTTTCTGTGTGAGTGTTTTGTTTTCAGGTGCAGGCGCTGTCGTCTGTAACCAGAGCCCCTAAATGTTGACCAGTGGGAGCGCTGAGGTCGAACATCACATCCACTCATCACCACAATGGAAGTCTATATCCTCCTTATTTTGTCTTTTTAGGTTTTAAATATTACAAACCCCCAGATTTTATTAAACCATGCTAGGAATATTTTTTTTCCTCCCTTTCTTTGTCTTTTCCACTGTTTTCTGTGCAGGGATCCGGTGAAGCGTCCTTCCTGGATTTCAGCAGCAGGACCTGGCTTCACGGACAGCAGAGGGACCAGAACTTCACGAAGACACCTGCACCTTCTGCGTTCAGCAGCCTACGTCGACCACCGCCAGGATTTGAATCGGCTACAGGATTCGTTAGACTGTGTTTTGTACATCCTTTAGATTTAATTATTAGATTCATGTTTTCATATTTCTTACTTCTTAACATTTTTGCATGTCTGTGTGTTTCTGTGTGAGTGTTTTGTTTTCAGGTGCAGGCGCTGTCGTCTGTAACCAGAGCCCCTAAATGTTGACCAGTGGGAGCGCTGAGGTCGAACATCACATCCACTCATCACCACAATGGAAGTCTATATCCTCCTTATTTTGTCTTTTTAGGTTTTAAATATTACAAACCCCCAGATTTTATTAAACCATGCTAGGAATATTTTTCTCTTTCTTTTCTTTTCCACTGTTTTCTGTGCAGGGATCCGGTGAAGCGTCCTTCCTGGATTCAGGATTTCAGACAGCAGAAGGACCTGGACTTCACGAAGACACCATTCCTCCTGGATTACAGACTGCAGAGGGACCAGAACTTCACGAAGACACCTGCACCTTCTGCGTTCAGCAGCCTACGTCGACCACCGCCAGGATTTGAATCGGCTACAGGATTCGTTAGACTGTGTTTTGTACATCCTTTAGATTTAATTATTAGATTCATGTTTTCATATTTCTTACTTCTTAACATTTTTGCATGTCTGTGTGTTTCTGTGTGAGTGTTTTGTTTTCAGGTGCAGGCGCTGTCGTCTGTAACCAGAGCCCCTAAATGTTGACCAGTGGGAGCGCTGAGGTCGAACATCACATCCACTCATCACCACAATGGAAGTCTATATCCTCCTTATTTTGTCTTTTTAGGTTTTAAATATTACAAACCCCCAGATTTTATTAAACCATGCTAGGAATATTTTTTTTCTCCCTTTCTTTGTCTTTTCCACTGTTTTCTGTGCAGGGATCCGGTGAAGCGTCCTTCCTGGATTCAGGATTTCAGACAGCAGAAGGACCTGGACTTCACGAAGACACCATTCCTCCTGGATTACAGACTGCAGAGGGACCAGAACTTCACGAAGACACCTGCACCTTCTGCGTTCAGCAGCCTACGTCGACCACCGCCAGGATTTGAATCGGCTACAGGATTCGTTAGACTGTGTTTTGTACATCCTTTAGATTTAATTATTAGATTCATGTTTTCATATTTCTTACTTCTTAACATTTTTGCATGTCTGTGTGTTTCTGTGTGAGTGTTTTGTTTTCAGGTGCAGGCGCTGTCGTCTGTAACCAGAGCCCCTAAATGTTGACCAGTGGGAGCGCTGAGGTCGAACATCACATCCACTCATCACCACAATGGAAGTCTATATCCTCCTTATTTTGTCTTTTTAGGTTTTAAATATTACAAACCCCCAGATTTTATTAAACCATGCTAGGAATATTTTTTTTTCCTCCCTTTCTTTGTCTTTTCCACTGTTTTCTGTGCAGGGATCCGGTGAAGCGTCCTTCCTGGATTCAGGATTTCAGACAGCAGAAGGACCTGGACTTCACGAAGACACCTGCACCTTCTGCGTTCAGCAGCCTACGTCGACCACCGCCAGGATTTGAATCGGCTACAGGATTCGTTAGACTGTGTTTTGTACATCCTTTAGATTTAATTATTAGATTCATGTTTTCATATTTCTTACTTCTTAACATTTTTGCATGTCTGTGTGTTTCTGTGTGAGTGTTTTGTTTTCAGGTGCAGGCGCTGTCGTCTGTAACCAGAGCCCCTAAATGTTGACCAGTGGGAGCGCTGAGGTCGAACATCACATCCACTCATCACCACAATGGAAGTCTATATCCTCCTTATTTTGTCTTTTTAGGTTTTAAATATTACAAACCCCCAGATTTTATTAAACCATGCTAGGAATATTTTTTTTCCTCCCTTTCTTTGTCTTTTCCACTGTTTTCTGTGCAGGGATCCGGTGAAGCGTCCTTCCTGGATTCAGGATTTCAGACAGCAGAAGGACCTGGACTTCACGAGACACCATCCTCCTGATTACAGACTGCAGAGGGACCAGAACTTCACGAAGACACCTGCACCTTCTGCGTTCAGCAGCCTACGTCGACCACCGCCAGGATTTGAATCGGCTACAGGATTCGTTAGACTGTGTTTTGTACATCCTTTAGATTTAATTATTAGATTCATGTTTTCATATTTCTTACTTCTTAACATTTTTGCATGTCTGTGTGTTTCTGTGTGAGTGTTTTGTTTTCAGGTGCAGGCGCTGTCGTCTGTAACCAGAGCCCCTAAATGTTGACCAGTGGGAGCGCTGAGGTCGAACATCACATCCACTCATCACCACAATGGAAGTCTATATCCTCCTTATTTTGTCTTTTTAGGTTTTAAATATTACAAACCCCCAGATTTTATTAAACCATGCTAGGAATATTTTTTTTTCCTCCTTTCTTTGTCTTTTCCACTGTTTTCTGTGCAGGGATCCGGTGAAGCGTCCTTCCTGGATTCAGGATTTCAGACAGCAGAAGGACCTGGACTTCACGAAGACACCATTCCTCCTGGATTACAGACTGCAGAGGGACCAGAACTTCACTAAGACACCTGCACCTTCTGCGTTCAGCAGCCTACGTCGACCACCGCCAGGATTTGAATCGGCTACAGGATTCGTTAGACTGTGTTTTGTACATCCTTTAGATTTAATTATTAGATTCATGTTTTCATATTTCTTACTTCTTAACATTTTTGCATGTCTGTGTGTTTCTGTGTGAGTGTTTTGTTTTCAGGTGCAGGCGCTGTCGTCTGTAACCAGAGCCCCTAAATGTTGACCAGTGGGAGCGCTGAGGTCGAACATCACATCCACTCATCACCACAATGGAAGTCTATATCCTCCTTATTTTGTCTTTTTAGGTTTTAAATATTACAAACCCCCAGATTTTATTAAACCATGCTAGGAATATTTTTTTTCCTCCTTTCTTTGTCTTTTCCACTGTTTTCTGTGCAGGGATCCGGTGAAGCGTCCTTCCTGGATTCAGGATTTCAGACAGCAGAAGGACCTGGACTTCACGAGGACACCTGCACCTTCTGCGTTCAGCAGCCTACGTCGACCACCGCCAGGATTTGAATCGGCTACAGGATTCGTTAGACTGTGTTTTGTACATCCTTTAGATTTAATTATTAGATTCATGTTTTCATATTTCTTACTTCTTAACATTTTTGCATGTCTGTGTGTTTCTGTGTGAGTGTTTTGTTTTCAGGTGCAGGCGCTGTCGTCTGTAACCAGAGCCCCTAAATGTTGACCAGTGGGAGCGCTGAGGTCGAACATCACATCCACTCATCACCACAATGGAAGTCTATATCCTCCTTATTTTGTCTTTTTAGGTTTTAAATATTACAAACCCCCAGATTTTATTAAACCATGCTAGGAATATTTTTATTTCCTCCCTTTCTTTGTCTTTTCCACTGTTTTCTGTGCAGGGATCCGGTGAAGCGTCCTTCCTGGATTCAGGATTTCAGACAGCAGAAGGACGACTCGAGACACTTCCCCTGATCGAGCAGACCAGACACCTGCACCTTCTGCGTTCAGCAGCCTACGTCGACCACCGCCAGGATTTGAATCGGCTACAGGATTCGTTAGACTGTGTTTTGTACATCCTTTAGATTTAATTATTAGATTCATGTTTTCATATTTCTTACTTCTTAACATTTTTGCATGTCTGTGTGTTTCTGTGTGAGTGTTTTGTTTTCAGGTGCAGGCGCTGTCGTCTGTAACCAGAGCCCCTAAATGTTGACCAGTGGGAGCGCTGAGGTCGAACATCACATCCACTCATCACCACAATGGAAGTCTATATCCTCCTTATTTTGTCTTTTTAGGTTTTAAATATTACAAACCCCCAGATTTTATTAAACCATGCTAGGAATATTTTTTTTTCCTCCCTTTCTTTGTCTTTTCCACTGTTTTCTGTGCAGGGATCCGGTGAAGCGTCCTTCCTGGATTCAGGATTTCAGACAGCAGAAGGACCTGGACTTCACGAAGACACCATTCCTCCTGGATTACAGACTGCAGAGGGACCAGAACTTCACTAAGACACCTGCACCTTCTGCGTTCAGCAGCCTACGTCGACCACCGCCAGGATTTGAATCGGCTACAGGATTCGTTAGACTGTGTTTTGTACATCCTTTAGATTTAATTATTAGATTCATGTTTTCATATTTCTTACTTCTTAACATTTTTGCATGTCTGTGTGTTTCTGTGTGAGTGTTTTGTTTTCAGGTGCAGGCGCTGTCGTCTGTAACCAGAGCCCCTAAATGTTGACCAGTGGGAGCGCTGAGGTCGAACATCACATCCACTCATCACCACAATGGAAGTCTATATCCTCCTTATTTTGTCTTTTTAGGTTTTAAATATTACAAACCCCCAGATTTTATTAAACCATGCTAGGAATATTTTTTTTCCTCCCTTTCTTTGTCTTTTCCACTGTTTTCTGTGCAGGGATCCGGTGAAGCGTCCTTCCTGGATTCAGGATTTCAGACAGCAGAAGGACCTGGACTTCACGAAGACACCATTCCTCCTGGATTACAGACTGCAGAGGGACCAGAACTTCACAGACACCTGCACCTTCTGCGTTCAGCAGCCTACGTCGACCACCGCCAGGATTTGAATCGGCTACAGGATTCGTTAGACTGTGTTTTGTACATCCTTTAGATTTAATTATTAGATTCATGTTTTCATATTTCTTACTTCTTAACATTTTTGCATGTCTGTGTGTTTCTGTGTGAGTGTTTTGTTTTCAGGTGCAGGCGCTGTCGTCTGTAACCAGAGCCCCTAAATGTTGACCAGTGGGAGCGCTGAGGTCGAACATCACATCCACTCATCACCACAATGGAAGTCTATATCCTCCTTATTTTGTCTTTTTAGGTTTTAAATATTACAAACCCCCAGATTTTATTAAACCATGCTAGGAATATTTTTATTTCCTCCCTTTCTTTGTCTTTTCCACTGTTTTCTGTGCAGGGATCCGGTGAAGCGTCCTTCCTGGATTCAGGATTTCAGACAGCAGAAGGACCTGGACTTCACGAAGACACCATTCCTCCTGGATTACAGACTGCAGAGGGACCAGAACTTCACGAAGACACCTGCACCTTCTGCGTTCAGCAGCCTACGTCGACCACCGCCAGGATTTGAATCGGCTACAGGATTCGTTAGACTGTGTTTTGTACATCCTTTAGATTTAATTATTAGATTCATGTTTTCATATTTCTTACTTCTTAACATTTTTGCATGTCTGTGTGTTTCTGTGTGAGTGTTTTGTTTTCAGGTGCAGGCGCTGTCGTCTGTAACCAGAGCCCCTAAATGTTGACCAGTGGGAGCGCTGAGGTCGAACATCACATCCACTCATCACCACAATGGAAGTCTATATCCTCCTTATTTTGTCTTTTTAGGTTTTAAATATTACAAACCCCCAGATTTTATTAAACCATGCTAGGAATATTTTTTTTCCTCCTTTCTTTGTCTTTTCCACTGTTTTCTGTGCAGGGATCCGGTGAAGCGTCCTTCCTGGATTCAGGATTTCAGACAGCAGAAGGACCTGGACTTCACGAAGACACCATTCCTCCTGGATTACAGACTGCAGAGGGACCAGAACTTCACAAGACACCTGCACCTTCTGCGTTCAGCAGCCTACGTCGACCACCGCCAGGATTTGAATCGGCTACAGGATTCGTTAGACTGTGTTTTGTACATCCTTTAGATTTAATTATTAGATTCATGTTTTCATATTTCTTACTACTTAACATTTTTGCATGTCTGTGTTTTTCTGTGTGAGTGTTTTGTTTTCAGGTGCAGGCGCTGTCGTCTGTAACCAGAGCCCCTAAATGTTGACCAGTGGGAGCGCTGAGGTCGAACATCACATCCACTCATCACCACAATGGAAGTCTATATCCTCCTTATTTTGTCTTTTTAGGTTTTAAATATTACAAACCCCCAGATTTTATTAAACCATGCTAGGAATATTTTTTTTTCCTCCCTTTCTTTGTCTTTTCCACTGTTTTCTGTGCAGGGATCCGGTGAAGCGTCCTTCCTGGATTCAGGATTTCAGACAGCAGAAGGACCTGGACTTCACGAAGACACCATTCCTCCTGGATTACAGACTGCAGAGGGACCAGAACTTCACTAAGACACCTGCACCTTCTGCGTTCAGCAGCCTACGTCGACCACCGCCAGGATTTGAATCGGCTACAGGATTCGTTAGACTGTGTTTTGTACATCCTTTAGATTTAATTATTAGATTCATGTTTTCATATTTCTTACTTCTTAACATTTTTGCATGTCTGTGTGTTTCTGTGTGAGTGTTTTGTTTTCAGGTGCAGGCGCTGTCGTCTGTAACCAGAGCCCCTAAATGTTGACCAGTGGGAGCGCTGAGGTCGAACATCACATCCACTCATCACCACAATGGAAGTCTATATCCTCCTTATTTTGTCTTTTTAGGTTTTAAATATTACAAACCCCCAGATTTTATTAAACCATGCTAGGAATATTTTTTTTTCCTCCCTTTCTTTGTCTTTTCCACTGTTTTCTGTGCAGGGATCCGGTGAAGCGTCCTTCCTGGATTCAGGATTTCAGACAGCAGAAGGACCTGGACTTCACGAGGACACCTGCACCTTCTGCGTTCAGCAGCCTACGTCGACCACCGCCAGGATTTGAATCGGCTACAGGATTCGTTAGACTGTGTTTTGTACATCCTTTAGATTTAATTATTAGATTCATGTTTTCATATTTCTTACTTCTTAACATTTTTGCATGTCTGTGTGTTTCTGTGTGAGTGTTTTGTTTTCAGGTGCAGGCGCTGTCGTCTGTAACCAGAGCCCCTAAATGTTGACCAGTGGGAGCGCTGAGGTCGAACATCACATCCACTCATCACCACAATGGAAGTCTATATCCTCCTTATTTTGTCTTTTTAGGTTTTAAATATTACAAACCCCCAGATTTTATTAAACCATGCTAGGAATATTTTTTTTCTCCCTTTCTTTGTCTTTTCCACTGTTTTCTGTGCAGGGATCCGGTGAAGCGTCCTTCCTGGATTCAGGATTTCAGACAGCAGAAGGACCTGGACTTCACGAAGACACCATTCCTCCTGGATTACAGACTGCAGAGGGACCAGAACTTCACTAAGACACCTGCACCTTCTGCGTTCAGCAGCCTACGTCGACCACCGCCAGGATTTGAATCGGCTACAGGATTCGTTAGACTGTGTTTTGTACATCCTTTAGATTTAATTATTAGATTCATGTTTTCATATTTCTTACTTCTTAACATTTTTGCATGTCTGTGTGTTTCTGTGTGAGTGTTTTGTTTTCAGGTGCAGGCGCTGTCGTCTGTAACCAGAGCCCCTAAATGTTGACCAGTGGGAGCGCTGAGGTCGAACATCACATCCACTCATCACCACAATGGAAGTCTATATCCTCCTTATTTTGTCTTTTTAGGTTTTAAATATTACAAACCCCCAGATTTTATTAAACCATGCTAGGAATATTTTTTTTTCCTCCCTTTCTTTGTCTTTTCCACTGTTTTCTGTGCAGGGATCCGGTGAAGCGTCCTTCCTGGATTCAGGATTTCAGACAGCAGAAGGACCTGGACTTCACGAAGACACCATTCCTCCTGGATTAGAGACTGCAGAGGGACCAGAACTTCACTAAGACACCTGCACCTTCTGCGTTCAGCAGCCTACGTCGACCACCGCCAGGATTTGAATCGGCTACAGGATTCGTTAGACTGTGTTTTGTACATCCTTTAGATTTAATTATTAGATTCATGTTTTCATATTTCTTACTTCTTAACATTTTTGCATGTCTGTGTGTTTCTGTGTGAGTGTTTTGTTTTCAGGTGCAGGCGCTGTCGTCTGTAACCAGAGCCCCTAAATGTTGACCAGTGGGAGCGCTGAGGTCGAACATCACATCCACTCATCACCACAATGGAAGTCTATATCCTCCTTATTTTGTCTTTTTAGGTTTTAAATATTACAAACCCCCAGATTTTATTAAACCATGCTAGGAATATTTTTTTTTCCCTTTCTTTGTCTTTTCCACTGTTTTCTGTGCAGGGATCCGGTGAAGCGTCCTTCCTGGATTCAGGATTTCAGACAGCAGAAGGACCTGGACTTCATGACACCATTCCTCCTGGATTACAGACTGCAGAGGGACCAGAACTTCACTAAGACACCTGCACCTTCTGCGTTCAGCAGCCTACGTCGACCACCGCCAGGATTTGAATCGGCTACAGGATTCGTTAGACTGTGTTTTGTACATCCTTTAGATTTAATTATTAGATTCATGTTTTCATATTTCTTACTTCTTAACATTTTTGCATGTCTGTGTGTTTCTGTGTGAGTGTTTTGTTTTCAGGTGCAGGCGCTGTCGTCTGTAACCAGAGCCCCTAAATGTTGACCAGTGGGAGCGCTGAGGTCGAACATCACATCCACTCATCACCACAATGGAAGTCTATATCCTCCTTATTTTGTCTTTTTAGGTTTTAAATATTACAAACCCCCAGATTTTATTAAACCATGCTAGGAATATTTTTTTTTCTCCCTTTCTTTGTCTTTTCCACTGTTTTCTGTGCAGGGATCCGGTGAAGCGTCCTTCCTGGATTCAGGATTTCAGACAGCAGAAGGACCTGGACTTCACGAAGACACCATTTGCACCTCTGCGTTCAGCAGCCTACGTCGACCACCGCCAGGATTTGAATCGGCTACAGGATTCGTTAGACTGTGTTTTGTACATCCTTTAGATTTAATTATTAGATTCATGTTTTCATATTTCTTACTTCTTAACATTTTTGCATGTCTGTGTGTTTCTGTGTGAGTGTTTTGTTTTCAGGTGCAGGCGCTGTCGTCTGTAACCAGAGCCCCTAAATGTTGACCAGTGGGAGCGCTGAGGTCGAACATCACATCCACTCATCACCACAATGGAAGTCTATATCCTCCTTATTTTGTCTTTTTAGGTTTTAAATATTACAAACCCCCAGATTTTATTAAACCATGCTAGGAATATTTTTCTTTTTTCTTTTCCACTGTTTTCTGTGCAGGGATCCGGTGAAGCGTCCTTCCTGGATTCAGGATTTCAGACAGCAGAAGGACCTGGACTTCACGAAGACACCATTCCTCCTGGATTAGAGACTGCAGAGGGACCAGAACTTCACTAAGACACCTGCACCTTCTGCGTTCAGCAGCCTACGTCGACCACCGCCAGGATTTGAATCGGCTACAGGATTCGTTAGACTGTGTTTTGTACATCCTTTAGATTTAATTATTAGATTCATGTTTTCATATTTCTTACTTCTTAACATTTTTGCATGTCTGTGTGTTTCTGTGTGAGTGTTTTGTTTTCAGGTGCAGGCGCTGTCGTCTGTAACCAGAGCCCCTAAATGTTGACCAGTGGGAGCGCTGAGGTCGAACATCACATCCACTCATCACCACAATGGAAGTCTATATCCTCCTTATTTTGTCTTTTTAGGTTTTAAATATTACAAACCCCCAGATTTTATTAAACCATGCTAGGAATATTTTTTTTTCCTCCCTTTCTTTGTCTTTTCCACTGTTTTCTGTGCAGGGATCCGGTGAAGCGTCCTTCCTGGATTCAGGATTTCAGACAGCAGAAGGACCTGGACTTCACGAAGACACCATTCTCCTGGATTACGACTGCAGAGGGACCAAACTTCAGACACCTGCACCTTCTGCGTTCAGCAGCCTACGTCGACCACCGCCAGGATTTGAATCGGCTACAGGATTCGTTAGACTGTGTTTTGTACATCCTTTAGATTTAATTATTAGATTCATGTTTTCATATTTCTTACTTCTTAACATTTTTGCATGTCTGTGTGTTTCTGTGTGAGTGTTTTGTTTTCAGGTGCAGGCGCTGTCGTCTGTAACCAGAGCCCCTAAATGTTGACCAGTGGGAGCGCTGAGGTCGAACATCACATCCACTCATCACCACAATGGAAGTCTATATCCTCCTTATTTTGTCTTTTTAGGTTTTAAATATTACAAACCCCCAGATTTTATTAAACCATGCTAGGAATATTTTTCTTTTTTCTTTTCCACTGTTTTCTGTGCAGGGATCCGGTGAAGCGTCCTTCCTGGATTCAGGATTTCAGACAGCAGAAGGACCTGGACTTCACGAAGACACCATTCCTCCTGGATTACAGACTGCAGAGGGACCAGAACTTCACTAAGACACCTGCACCTTCTGCGTTCAGCAGCCTACGTCGACCACCGCCAGGATTTGAATCGGCTACAGGATTCGTTAGACTGTGTTTTGTACATCCTTTAGATTTAATTATTAGATTCATGTTTTCATATTTCTTACTTCTTAACATTTTTGCATGTCTGTGTGTTTCTGTGTGAGTGTTTTGTTTTCAGGTGCAGGCGCTGTCGTCTGTAACCAGAGCCCCTAAATGTTGACCAGTGGGAGCGCTGAGGTCGAACATCACATCCACTCATCACCACAATGGAAGTCTATATCCTCCTTATTTTGTCTTTTTAGGTTTTAAATATTACAAACCCCCAGATTTTATTAAACCATGCTAGGAATATTTTTTCTCCTTTTTTTTCTTTTCCACTGTTTTCTGTGCAGGGATCCGGTGAAGCGTCCTTCCTGGATTCAGGATTTCAGACAGCAGAAGGACCTGGACTTCACGAGGACACCTGCACCTTCTGCGTTCAGCAGCCTACGTCGACCACCGCCAGGATTTGAATCGGCTACAGGATTCGTTAGACTGTGTTTTGTACATCCTTTAGATTTAATTATTAGATTCATGTTTTCATATTTCTTACTTCTTAACATTTTTGCATGTCTGTGTGTTTCTGTGTGAGTGTTTTGTTTTCAGGTGCAGGCGCTGTCGTCTGTAACCAGAGCCCCTAAATGTTGACCAGTGGGAGCGCTGAGGTCGAACATCACATCCACTCATCACCACAATGGAAGTCTATATCCTCCTTATTTTGTCTTTTTAGGTTTTAAATATTACAAACCCCCAGATTTTATTAAACCATGCTAGGAATATTTTTTATTTCCTCCCTTTCTTTGTCTTTTCCACTGTTTTCTGTGCAGGGATCCGGTGAAGCGTCCTTCCTGGATTCAGGATTTCAGACAGCAGAAGGACCTGGACTTCACGAGACACCATTCCTCCTGGATTAGAGACTGCAGAGGGACCAGAACTTCACTAAGACACCTGCACCTTCTGCGTTCAGCAGCCTACGTCGACCACCGCCAGGATTTGAATCGGCTACAGGATTCGTTAGACTGTGTTTTGTACATCCTTTAGATTTAATTATTAGATTCATGTTTTCATATTTCTTACTTCTTAACATTTTTGCATGTCTGTGTGTTTCTGTGTGAGTGTTTTGTTTTCAGGTGCAGGCGCTGTCGTCTGTAACCAGAGCCCCTAAATGTTGACCAGTGGGAGCGCTGAGGTCGAACATCACATCCACTCATCACCACAATGGAAGTCTATATCCTCCTTATTTTGTCTTTTTAGGTTTTAAATATTACAAACCCCCAGATTTTATTAAACCATGCTAGGAATATTTTTTCTCCCTTTCTTTTCTTTTCCACTGTTTTCTGTGCAGGGATCCGGTGAAGCGTCCTTCCTGGATTCAGGATTTCAGACAGCAGAAGGACCTGGACTTCACGAGGACACCTGCACCTTCTGCGTTCAGCAGCCTACGTCGACCACCGCCAGGATTTGAATCGGCTACAGGATTCGTTAGACTGTGTTTTGTACATCCTTTAGATTTAATTATTAGATTCATGTTTTCATATTTCTTACTTCTTAACATTTTTGCATGTCTGTGTGTTTCTGTGTGAGTGTTTTGTTTTCAGGTGCAGGCGCTGTCGTCTGTAACCAGAGCCCCTAAATGTTGACCAGTGGGAGCGCTGAGGTCGAACATCACATCCACTCATCACCACAATGGAAGTCTATATTCTCCTTATTTTGTCTTTTTAGGTTTTAAATATAACAAACCCCCAGATTTTATTAAACCATGCTAGGAATATTTTTCTTTTGTCTTTTCCACTGTTTTCTGTGCAGGGATCCGGTGAAGCGTCCTTCCTGGATTCAGGATTTCAGACAGTAGAAGGACCTGGACTTCACGAGGACACCGGCACCTTCTGCGTTCAGCAGCCTACGTCGACCACCGCCAGGATTTGAATCGGCTACAGGATTCGTTAGACTGTGTTTTGTACATTTTTTAGATTTAATTATTAGATTCATGTTTTCATATTTCTTACTACTTAACATTTTTGCATGTCTGTGTTTCTGTGTGAGTGTTTTGTTTTCAGGTGCAGGCGCTGTCGTCTGTAATCAGAGCCCCTAAATGTTGACCAGTGGGAGCGCTGAGGTCGAACATCACATCCACTCATCACCACAATGGAAGTGTATGTCCTCCTTATTTTGTCTTTTTAGGTTTTAAATATTACAAACCCCCAGATTTTATTAAACCATGCTAGGAATATTTTTCTTTTTTCTTTTCCACTGTTTTCTGTGCAGGGATCCGGTGAAGCGTCCTTCCTGGATTCAGGATTTCAGACAGCAGAAGAACCTGGACTTCACGAAGACACCATTCCTCCTGGATTACAGACTGCAGAGGGACGAGAACTTCACTAAGACACCTGCACCTTCTGCGTTCAGCAGCCTACGTCGACCACCGCCAGGATTTGAATCGGCTACAGGATTCGTTAGACTGTGTTTTGTACATTTTTTAGATTTAATTATTAGATTCATGTTTTCATATTTCTTACTTCTTAACATTTTTGCATGTCTGTGTGTTTCTGTGTGAGTGTTTTGTTTTCAGGTGCAGCCGCTGTCGTCTGTAACCAGAGCCACTAAATGTTGACCAGTGGGAGCGCTGAGGTCGAACATCACATCCACTCATCACCACAATGGAAGTCTATATCCTCCTTACTTTGTCTTTTTAGGTTTTAAATATTACAAACCCCCAGATTTTATTAAACCATGCTAGGAATATTTTTCTTTTTTCTTTTCCACTGTTTTCTGTGCAGGGGTCCGGTGAAGCGTCCTTCCTGGATTCAGGATTTCAGACAGCAGAAGGACCTGGACTTCACGAAGACACCATTCCTCCTGGATTACAGACTGCAGAGGGACGAGAAGTTCACTAAGTCACCTGCACCTTCTGCGTTCAGCAGCCTACGTCGACCACCGCCAGGATTTGAATCGGCTACAGGATTCGTTAGACTGTGTTTTGTACATTTTTTAGATTTAATTATTAGATTCATGTTTTCATATTTCTTACTTCTTAACATTTTTGCATATCTGTGTGTTTCTGTGTGAGTGTTTTGTTTTCAGGTGCAGGTGCTGTCGTCTGTAACCAGAGCCCCTAAATGTTGACCAGTGGGAGCGCTGAGGTCGAACATCACATCCACTCATCACCACAATGGAAGTCTATATCCTCCTTATTTTGTCTTTTTAGGTTTTAAATATTACAAACCCCCAGATTTTATTAAACCATGCTAGGAATATTTTTTATTTCCTCCCTTTCTTTGTCTTTTCCACTGTTTTCTGTGCAGGGATCCGGTGAAGCGTCCTTCCTGGATTCAGGATTTCAGACAGCAGAAGGACCTGGACTTCATGAAGACACCATTCCTCCTGGATTAGAGACTGCAGATAGCAGAGGGACCAGAACTTCACGAAGACACCTGCACCTTCTGCGTTCAGCAGCCTACGTCGACCACCGCCAGGATTTGAATCAGCTACAGGATTCGTTAGACTGTGTTTTGTACATCCTTTAGATTTAATTATTAGATTCATGTTTTCATATTTCTTACTTCTTAACATTTTTGCATATCTGTGTGTTTCTGTGTGAGTGTTTTGTTTTCAGGTGCAGGCGCTGTCGTCTGTAACCAGAGCCCCTAAATGTTGACCAGTGGGAGCGCTGAGGTCGAACATCACATCCACTCATCACCACAATGGAAGTCTATATCCTCCTTATTTTGTCTTTTTAGGTTTTAAATATTACAAACCCCCAGATTTTATTAAACCATGCTAGGAATATTTTTTTTCTTTCTTTGTCTTTTCCACTGTTTTCTGTGCAGGGATCCGGTGAAGCGTCCTTCCTGGATTCAGGATTTCAGACAGCAGAAGGACCTGGACTTCACGAGGGACAGCACGCTGCACCTTCTGCGTTCAGCAGCCTACGTCGACCACCGCCAGGATTTGAATCGGCTACAGGATTCGTTAGACTGTGTTTTGTACATCCTTTAGATTTAATTATTAGATTCATGTTTTCATATTTCTTACTTCTTAACATTTTTGCATGTCTGTGTGTTTCTGTGTGAGTGTTTTGTTTTCAGGTGCAGGCGCTGTCGTCTGTAACCAGAGCCCCTAAATGTTGACCAGTGGGAGCGCTGAGGTCGAACATCACATCCACTCATCACCACAATGGAAGTCTATATCCTCCTTATTTTGTCTTTTTAGGTTTTAAATATTACAAACCCCCAGATTTTATTAAACCATGCTAGGAATATTTTTATTTCCTCCCTTTCTTTGTCTTTTCCACTGTTTTCTGTGCAGGGATCCGGTGAAGCGTCCTTCCTGGATTCAGGATTTCAGACAGCAGAAGGACCTGGACTTCACGAAGACACCATTCCTCCTGGATTACAGACTGCAGAGGGACCAGAACTTCACAAGACACCTGCACCTTCTGCGTTCAGCAGCCTACGTCGACCACCGCCAGGATTTGAATCGGCTACAGGATTCGTTAGACTGTGTTTTGTACATCCTTTAGATTTAATTATTAGATTCATGTTTTCATATTTCTTACTTCTTAACATTTTTGCATGTCTGTGTGTTTCTGTGTGAGTGTTTTGTTTTCAGGTGCAGGCGCTGTCGTCTGTAACCAGAGCCCCTAAATGTTGACCAGTGGGAGCGCTGAGGTCGAACATCACATCCACTCATCACCACAATGGAAGTCTATATCCTCCTTATTTTGTCTTTTTAGGTTTTAAATATTACAAACCCCCAGATTTTATTAAACCATGCTAGGAATATTTTTTTTCCTCCCTTTTTTCTTTTCCACTGTTTTCTGTGCAGGGATCCGGTGAAGCGTCCTTCCTGGATTCAGGATTTCAGACAGCAGAAGGACCTGGACTTCACGAGGACACCTGCACCTTCTGCGTTCAGCAGCCTACGTCGACCACCGCCAGGATTTGAATCGGCTACAGGATTCGTTAGACTGTGTTTTGTACATCCTTTAGATTTAATTATTAGATTCATGTTTTCATATTTCTTACTTCTTAACATTTTTGCATGTCTGTGTGTTTCTGTGTGAGTGTTTTGTTTTCAGGTGCAGGCGCTGTCGTCTGTAACCAGAGCCCCTAAATGTTGACCAGTGGGAGCGCTGAGGTCGAACATCACATCCACTCATCACCACAATGGAAGTCTATATCCTCCTTATTTTGTCTTTTTAGGTTTTAAATATTACAAACCCCCAGATTTTATTAAACCATGCTAGGAATATTTTTATTTCCTCCCTTTCTTTGTCTTTTCCACTGTTTTCTGTGCAGGGATCCGGTGAAGCGTCCTTCCTGGATTCAGGATTTCAGACAGCAGAAGGACCTGGACTTCACGAAGACACCATTCCTCCTGGATTAGAGACTGCAGAGGGACCAGAACTTCACGAAGACACCTGCACCTTCTGCGTTCAGCAGCCTACGTCGACCACCGCCAGGATTTGAATCGGCTACAGGATTCGTTAGACTGTGTTTTGTACATCCTTTAGATTTAATTATTAGATTCATGTTTTCATATTTCTTACTTCTTAACATTTTTGCATGTCTGTGTGTTTCTGTGTGAGTGTTTTGTTTTCAGGTGCAGGCGCTGTCGTCTGTAACCAGAGCCCCTAAATGTTGACCAGTGGGAGCGCTGAGGTCGAACATCACATCCACTCATCACCACAATGGAAGTCTATATCCTCCTTATTTTGTCTTTTTAGGTTTTAAATATTACAAACCCCCAGATTTTATTAAACCATGCTAGGAATATTTTTTTTTCCTCCCTTTCTTTGTCTTTTCCACTGTTTTCTGTGCAGGGATCCGGTGAAGCGTCCTTCCTGGATTCAGGATTTCAGACAGCAGAAGGACCTGGACTTCACGAGGACACCTGCACCTTCTGCGTTCAGCAGCCTACGTCGACCACCGCCAGGATTTGAATCGGCTACAGGATTCGTTAGACTGTGTTTTGTACATCCTTTAGATTTAATTATTAGATTCATGTTTTCATATTTCTTACTTCTTAACATTTTTGCATGTCTGTGTGTTTCTGTGTGAGTGTTTTGTTTTCAGGTGCAGGCGCTGTCGTCTGTAACCAGAGCCCCTAAATGTTGACCAGTGGGAGCGCTGAGGTCGAACATCACATCCACTCATCACCACAATGGAAGTCTATATCCTCCTTATTTTGTCTTTTTAGGTTTTAAATATTACAAACCCCCAGATTTTATTAAACCATGCTAGGAATATTTTTTTTCCTCCCTTTCTTTGTCTTTTCCACTGTTTTCTGTGCAGGGATCCGGTGAAGCGTCCTTCCTGGATTCAGGATTTCAGACAGCAGAAGGACCTGGACTTCACGAAGACACCATTCCTCCTGGATTACAGACTGCAGAGGGACCAGAACTTCACTAAGACACCTGCACCTTCTGCGTTCAGCAGCCTACGTCGACCACCGCCAGGATTTGAATCGGCTACAGGATTCGTTAGACTGTGTTTTGTACATCCTTTAGATTTAATTATTAGATTCATGTTTTCATATTTCTTACTTCTTAACATTTTTGCATGTCTGTGTGTTTCTGTGTGAGTGTTTTGTTTTCAGGTGCAGGCGCTGTCGTCTGTAACCAGAGCCCCTAAATGTTGACCAGTGGGAGCGCTGAGGTCGAACATCACATCCACTCATCACCACAATGGAAGTCTATA